>NC_089258.1:80425252-80725252 GCF_963930625.1 Muntiacus reevesi | reverse complement strand
AGGTTGGGGGCATTCTTTTTCCTACTGCCAACTTAAAAAAAAAATGCACAAGCTGAGAGGTGTGAGTTCAGTTTTATTTGGGGCCTAAATGAGGCCTGCAGCCCAGGAGACGGCATTTCAGATGGCTCTGAGAAGCTGCTCCAAAGAGGCGGGGCACCCGTGGGGTGGGGAGGGGAGGTCAGGGCACATGTGATTTTGGTGAAGGGGGGAGTGCATGCAATAAAACACGTGTTTTTTTGCTAGTCACAGGAGCTGTCGTCACCATGAAGGACTGTAGCGCTTTTGTAGATATGAAGGGATACAAGAATGGGGCTCATAAAATGTTCACCTGAAAATATCCAACCCCCTGAAGACCTGTTCTACCACTCCCCCTGACACCCAGCGCAGAGTGCCTCGTTTGTGATCTCCACCCTAAATTCCTTTCGGGGGGTGTCAGAGGTCAGCGACTGCAGCGGCTAACGATTTAATCCTCACAGAGGTGGGTGGCAAGTGCCCATGGCAAGGGACAGCTTGTCACTGACGCCGCCACACGCGGTAAAGAGCTGATGGGTGAAATTTGAGTGACGGCAAGTGCTTCCTCCCAGATTCGGGATCTCACCAGACTTTTGTTCCAGTTTTAGCTGGTGCAGAGACCCTGACATGAGTCGCTCGAGAGGCAGCGCTTTTTTTGAGAGCTTACAGGTTTTCTGTTTGGTTTCCTTAGATAATCCCTGGAAACACTGGTGGGCAGTGGAGGGAGGTGGGGGAGAGGGAAACCGCGTTGAGGGTGTCTTCGGGGCTGCGGCCCCGTGTGCCGGCGGGATCCAGGCTGGGGGCTGGGGTAGGAAACCTGAACCTCAGAGGCCGCCCCTAACAAGGTGGGGGTGTGATCGAGAGCTGCCCTGAGGGAACTTAACTCCTGGGAGCTGTGTACACACGCACTCCAGGGCCAGGGAAAGCTGACAATCAGAGACGCAAGTGCTGGTGGTTGGAATTCTGGTCGGAATACACTGGAGAAGTCAAGACCTAGCGGGTGTGTGTAAAATATACATAGGGGACCAACAGTTGCCTGCTCCGTCTCCCATTGGAATCTGGAAACCTGAATGCCGTGACATCACAGTCTTGAGTCGCTGTAGAGAGCCCTTTAACAATAGTTCAGGAACTTTCCACCATGTTTTCTGAAGGATTTTACAGAGAAGCCCCAAGGCTCCTTGTAGGAAAGTCCCCCATCTAGCCCTAATTCAACCGGAGGCACTCAGCTGTTTTCTATTTTTATAGACTTTTATAAGAAAAGGAAAAGATACACTTTAAAAACAGGAAACCACTTTCTTAACCCATGCATTATTAAAATTGCATACGAGGAATCTTTTCTGCCAGGTAGCAATTCAGGAGAGCAGAGACGAGGTCAGTGTCATTTCGCCCAGGGTCTTGCCGAAGGGACCAGAGCAAAATCTGGATTTAATTCTGTTGGTAAAAATAATCTTCCCATCCAGAAATATGTGAAAAAGCTATGTTGTTCAAGATCTTCAGGCTTAAATTCACCACAGACTGGGAGGTAGGAGTGGGAAGAGGGGAGATTTTGAGCTGTTTAGGTTTAATGAAATGTTTAAGGCTGAAATAATGATTCTGTATAGCTTTTTGACATAATTTATTCTATTTTGTGTCAATTTGCCTGAAGAGTATAATGTCATATGGGGGGAGAGCAGCAAAGGGCTCTTACCCAGTCATGGATTGTAATTTACATCCAGAAAGTCTACATATTCCATAATTATGGTGTGCTATGAATTAGTAGAGTAATATTGAATATCTCCGAACCCCTTATTATGGCTTCTCACTTGAAATATGTTTTCAATATACATTTATTCAGCAGTGCTTAAACATGGCAAGTCATAAACACATGCTTTTTAAATCATGTGGCTACATTTTCTTCCTGCTTAAATGTGAGATCAGATGTCGTTAACAGCAGAGGCGGGGAGGTGGGGTGAGTAATGAGGAGAGAGGTGCTGTTTAAAAACAAATAGTATTTTTTATTTTAAAAGAAGCGTCTTCTATTTATGATACTGTTTCCCTAAAGTGAAAGAGGCAAGAGTACTTAGAGGCTTTTGGTAGTTGCTGTGGTGACAATTTATTTTATGTTTTGTAGCACTTTGCCTCCCAAGAGCAATGTATGTTTGAAAACGGCCGTATATTACGTGAATACACTTGACCAACTGATTTGGTTAGTAGATGCTGCTGGGCTAAGATCCAGGAAGAAGAGCTAAAGATCCAGCTCTCAGATAATTAAGAACATGGTCCAAATGGCTGGAGCCCGAAGAGGCTTCCCATAACTGTCTCCAGAGTGAGAATTTACCTTCACTCCTGGTGGCAGGTGGCCAAGGCACTAAGCCACAAAAGATGAGGGAATTCCTCCCGGGGAATGTGATTAAGTGTTTTGGAAAGAGAGGCTTTACTCTCCAGGACGTTTAGAGTTCACTTTCAAGGCCAGGCTCTCCAGGTCTAGCCCTGGGTCTGCCAGAGGTCTATGCTTGCAATTTCGGCGTGTTGACACCAGGGGGCAGGCAGTGCTGACTGAGGTCCGGAGACTGCCTATCGTATAGGACGGGGTTTCCATCAGCGCCACTAACGAGTTGACCGGTGTTAGAGGATTAAAAGAGATTCTTTATGAAAGCATAACACTTGCTAAAAGTACTACAGACGTTACCTCCACTTTTATTTTATTTTATTTATTTTTTTTTACCTCCACTTTTAAATCTAATGCACTGATTGTAAAGGCCATGTCAATGTACACTCACAAAAAGCTCTGTATATATTTATATTGAACATAATTGTAATGTAGTTTTATAGGGTTTATGTAAAATTGTTTATGTAAAAATTATATGCCCTAGACCACAACTCAACAAACGTATCAAGTTCTAGATATATAGTTGTTTTCAGTTCAGTTCAATCGCTCAGTCATGTCCGATTCTTTGCAATCCAATGGACTGCAGCATGCCAGGCCTCCCTGTCCACCACCAACTCCCGGAGTTTACTCAAACTCATGTCCATTGAGTCAGTGGTTCCATCCAACCATCTCATTCTCTGTTGTCCGCTTCTCCTCCCACCTTCAATCTTTCTCAGCATCAGGGTCTTTTCCAGTGAGTCAGTTCTTTGCATCAGGTGGCCAAAGTGTTGGAGTTTCAGCTTCAGCATTAGTCCTTCCAATGAATATTCAGGACTGATTTCCTTTAGGATTGACTGGTTGGATTGCTTTGCAGACCAAGGGACTCTCAAAAGTCTTCTCCAACATAGTTGGAAAGCATCAATTCTTCAGCACTCAGCTTTCTTTATAGTCCAACTCTCACATCTATACATGACTACTGGAAAAACCATAGCTTTGACTAGATGGACCTTTGCTGGCAAAGTAATGTCTCTGCTTTTTAATATGTTCTCTAGGTTGGTCATAAGTTTTCTTCCAATAAGCAAGCGTCTTTTAATTTCATGGCTGCAGTTACTAACCTTAAATAAGAAATCCCTCAAGGTTAAATAGTTACATTGGTATCAAGAAATAACAGAAACAGTGTAATGTACTAAAGTACCTCTAAAACATGAAGATAATGGGCCAAACTCAATGCCTAATGTGCTGCCTGTCTTGAAGCTTGTTATTTCACAAGAGGATAGAATACTTTCTTGTTTCACATCTTGTGCTTTTGGTTTTCTGTAAGTAGAAGGACATGGAATGCAGGGTAGTGTTTGGATATGTTTTATTGGTGAGCCAGAAGAGGGGTGATTGCATTTTATATGCCAGCAAATAAAGCAACAGCTTCCTTTGCAAATGATATATCTAGGTTTCTACTTTGTTGGTTCAATTCTGCTCATTGATAGAAATCATAAAATAATCTGATAGAAGGAGCAGAAGGTAATCTGTAGTACTCTAGTAAACACTGCTAAATGCATAAGAAAGCCATTGATGAAGCAGAAACTGTCTAATTCAAAATTTATTAAGTTACGTAATTGAGAGCGTGATTTAAAGAAATGCAAACTCCTGGGCAAAATTAAATGCCTTACTTCCTAGCACTTTGCCTCTTCTGAATTGATCTTAAATTAACCCTGGCTTCCTCTCTCCTGAAGGCGACATGGATCCACTGAATCTTCAGTGCTCTTCTGGGGCTTCTCAGAATTCCTTCATGGAAGCAAAGTCCTTCCTCGTGTCTCCCATTGATCCTAATTGAAAAAATGTTTTCAACATGTACCTCTTGAAGAAACGCCCAGATTATGTTTCATTCAGCTCAGCTCTAACTTCTTACAGTATTCATGATTCAGTGTATCCTTTCATAACCAATCATCAGAAAGCTAGATTCAGTCCCTGTGAAGTGGAAACCCAACTTCACCATCTGCTGGCCATGCAATCCGAGCATTTGCAAAATTAGGGTAAAATAATACTTACCTTGAAGATTGAGAAGGTTGAGTGGGAACCTGTGTGCAATACACCGGTTCTGTGTACTTGGTTCATCATAAGTACACAACTCAAAAAATGTTAGTCTTTATCGGTAGTACTGTTGTTAATAATGGGTCTTCAGTTATCTTTCCTGAATCTGAGGAGGACTCAGGATTCTTAAACTTGGGATTTTTTCTCTCTTCTTTTTGAGATTGAAGTATAGTTGATCTATAGTGTTTCAGGTACAGCAAAGTGATTCATTTATATATGCATATACATATATACATTCATTTCATTGCAGGTTATCATAAGATATGGCATGTAGTTTCCTGTGTTAGACAGCAGATCCGTGTTGCGTGTCTAATTTATATATAGTGCGTGATGTGTCTATTTTAATGCCAAATTTCCAATTTATCCCTCCCTGCATTTCCTTTGGTAACTATATGCCTGCGTTCTGTTTCTGTGAGTCTGTTTCTGTTTTGTAAATAAGTTTGTTTGTATCATTCTTCAGAATCCACATATAAGCAGTATCTTACGGTATCTGTCTCTGTCTGACCCACTTCACTTAGTATGATACTCTGTAGGTCCATCCAGGTTGCTGTAAATTACCTTATTTCATCCTTGTTAATGGCTGAGGAATAGTCCACTGTATGTGTGTACCACATCTTTACCCGTTCATCTGTCGGTGGACATTTAGGTGGTTCAGTGTGCTGTGAACACTAGGATGCATGTGTCTGCTCTTATTAGAATTTTTGTCTTTTCTGGATATACGCCCAGGAGTGGGACTGCCGGATCATATGGTGACTCCAATTTTTGTTTTTTAAGGGTCTTAAGCTTACTTAAGTGACTCGATGGACATGAGTTTGAGTAAGCTCTGGGAGTTGGTGATGGACAGGGAAGCCTGGTATGCTGCAGTCCATGGGGTCACAAAGAGTCAGACACGACTGAGCGACTGAACTGAACTACACTTACCTTTATATTCATCCCAGAAGTGAAAGCAGAGAAGGTCCCTGCTTCACAGCTCCTATGCAAACACCTCACTTGCCCTTCTACTCAGGGTCTGGGTGTCAGCAACCCCCTGGGCCCTTAGTGGTGACTTTCCTGGGTCCACCTGGAGCAGCGTTTGCGGAACACACTGGCTTGGACAATGTTTTCTTGCCAGCGGCCATTTTGGGGGGGTCTTTTTTTTTTTTTTTTTTTAAACTGTGCGGGGTTTTCTCTAGTTGCAGAGAGCAGGGACTAGTTGTGGTGCATGGGCTTATCATAGTGGCGGCTTCTCTCGTTGCAGAGCACGGGCTCCAGAGCACAGAGGCTTCGGTAGTTGTGGCCACGCGGGCTTTGTCGCTCCATGGCGTGTGGGATCTTCCCGGATCAGGGCTTGAACCTGTGTCTCCTGCACTGGCAGGCGGATTCTTTATCACTGTGCCACCAGGGAAGCCCAGAGACCGTATCTCTTTTCAAATAAATCGTTTCAGGGGAATTCCCTGGCAGTCCTGTGGCTAGGACTCTGCTGTCTCAGTGCCGAGGGCCCAGGCTCGATCCCTGGTCAGGGAACTAAAACTCTGTAAGCTGTGGGGCGTGCCCAAAAAATATTAAAAATAAATAAGTGTAAGCAAACACATTAACTGCGCTTCGAGTTTGTGTTTTGTTTTATGTTGAGTCCTTCTGTGTTGGCTTTGGGATCAGCACCCAAGAGATGGCTGTTTTAAGGAAACGGACAGACGATCGCAGGGCCAGCCAGTGCAGGGGAACTTGGAGCAGTTCCTGCTTAGGCCCTGGGGCAGGGTCTGGGGGTGAGGCGGACCCAGTTAGTCCTGCAAAGACCCCCATTCAGAAGGCCCCACTGTCCCTCGGAAGCCTAAACCTCTTCTGTGTGCCAGCCAGGAGCGTGGAAGAAATGGCCAAGCGTGGGCATGGCTGTGGGCACTTGGGGCCACGTCAGAGGTTCCCCGTCCGCTGAGGGCAGCATGGCTGGATCTGGGGCCCTGCAAGCTCGCGAGCGTAAGCATCCTGATTGTAAGGGGGCAGAGGGTAGGAGTTCTAATCTTGCTGGGTTGCCGGGCAAGGCAACGCATCATATGTATAAGCGTGCGCGGCGCTGGGGAAGCCCGCCCGGGGTCACTTAAGGCAGGAGGCTCCTGAGGAGGGTGGTGGGGACCCAGGGCCCCCATCCAGCCTCCCCACACCACACACAGGCGTCCTTTCTTCTTTCCTGATCTTTCACCCGACTGTTAGGGTATGCGGAGATGCAGAGAAGCATCCCCTCTCCCTTCAGAGCGTCCACGGCTTCTCTGCAGGCCCGCGGCCGTGACTGCGGAGGCCGGGTCTGGCGCAGGACGCCCGCGTGCACGTTCCCAGAATAAGGAATCCTGCAGTGTAAATGCCCAGGGCACTCACAGGCCCAGCCTCGTCCACCCCGGAGCTCCGATGAAAGATAGGTGATGCCAGTTCATTCCAGCTGCACAGCCCAGGGAAAAGACAGAATGAAACTGAGACATTTAGAAGACCAAAAAATGTTCCAAGTCAAGTCCTTCCACACAAAGCAGGGTGCAAAGCTAAATAATGTTTGAGATTTCAAAACAAAAACAATCAAAAGTTGTTTTAATCCCTGGGCTCTGGCGGGTGTGGGGAATTTAGCTTGACGTGTACGTTTAGTTGCTCAGTCATGTCCGACTCTTGAGATCCAAAGGACTGTCGCCTGCCAGGCTTCTCTGTCCATGGGTGTTTTCAGGCAGGAAGACTGGAGTGGGTGGCCATTTCCTCCATTTCCAGGGGATCTTCCTGACCCAGGGATCGAACCCGCATCTCCTGTGTCTCCTGCGTGGCAGGGGGATTCTTTACCCTCTGAAGCATCAGGCTTCCTCGCTTAGTGAAAAATAAAATGCCAACCCGTTGCTCTTCTGAGCAAATATGGCTGGGTGTTTCAGGAAGAAACAGTGTCTCAGAAACCGATGGGTGCATGGAGGCGTGAGGCGGGAGTTTGGGATGTAATGGTGGGAAGTTTGGGGGGCTGCTGGGAGAGAGAGCGTGACCATAAAACGAGAACCTTAAGAGCCCTAGAGAAAGAAAGTTGGGGAGCTTTCCAGTGACATGTTGGATTGAGAAAGAAAATAAACCCATGCTCTCCCGAACACGGTGGCAGATCCAGTTCGGAGAAGTTGAGTAAGAGACTGCATTCCCAGACTCCCGAGAAAAGCTCCTCAAAGCCTTCCCCGAGGAGCCCCAGAGGGAAGCGCTGACTCTGCAGCCTGCTGGGAGGGGCGGCCTGGACCCCGGTCAGGAAGAGACCCCAAATCCTCAGGGGCCGAGGGCGTTGAGTGTGTGACTTGGCCCGGTGGAGAGGAGAGAGGCCTGCTAACAGAGCGCGGCTGAGAGGAAGGAGCATCTGGAAGACACCATCGGGTGCTTTAAAGGCACGCCAAGCTCATTGAGTCATGTGAGCGTGGGCGCGCATCGATTATTTCAGCTGTGTGTGTGGCTTCCCCTGAGACCGCCTGCCCCTGCAGGTCAGGATTTGTCGTGTGTTTGATGAGGCTCTGAGTGGGCTGGAACTGTGTGTGTGTGTGTGTGTGTACATGGATGTGCGCACACACACACACACACACGGGTTCTTGGTCAGAGTCTGCATTCCCAGCACTACACGCGGACCGATTTGATGGTCAGTTTGTTCCTTTATGTGGCAGGTGTATAATCCCGTATCGCGGATGTAAACACCACGGCTCTTTGGGGTCTCTTTGGCTATGACACTGTCCATTCATTTATTCATTCATTCGTGCTGCCAAAACACAAAGATGCCCCTGAATGAGAGGGCTGTCAGGGCACACGTGTGTTTCTGAGCTCCTTTATCAAGAGGGCCTTTCCTGGACTTCCCTGATGGTGCAGTGGTGAAGAATCCGCCTCTCAATGCAGGGGCCATGAGTTCGATCCCTGATCCGGGAGGATCCCAGCCACGGGGCATCAGCGCCCATGCGCCACAATACGGATCCAGTGCTCTGGAGCACCTCGCCTCTCCCTGCAGCGCGAGCTCCTGGACAAAGAGAGAACTGCTGCGCAAGAGAAGTCTCAGCAGGGAGAAGCCCACGCGCCGCAACCAGAGAGGAGTCCCCGCTCTCTGAGGCCAGACAAGGCCTGCACGCAGCAACGAAGGCTCAGCACAGCCAAAAACAGAAGTAATAAGTAAATAAAGTCATTTTACAGGAGAGAGCCTCTGTGTCAGCCCAGCCTCCAGCAGTGATGTCAGTCGCCTTACAAAGCCCTTCCTCAACGCTTAGAACAACAGATCCCTTCCACTCACAGAGTGGGGATGCAAGTCGTAACCAGGGTCAGGCGGAAACCTCTGGCCGTTCTTCGCACAGGACTTGCGCCCACCCCTGGGTCTCCCACCCCTTCGCTCTCACAGGCGGCTCCCGAGATGGCAGCCCGCCGGTTTCGTTTCTGCATGAAAGTCAGAGAATCTAGGTCAGTTTATCCAAGTAGAAAGTGTTATTTTATTAACTCTGTGCAAACTGCTGCCTCAATGCTTTATAGGAACAAAGTCCCTTGTATCTGGGGCATATTCTCAGGCAGTTTTCAGAGGCTTCTAGGTTATCACTTAGATTGAAAATCAACAAGCAAACCCCCCCCCCTTTTTTTTTTTTTAAGAAATGGTTCCTGGTAATGTGTGTGTCTTTTTAACTGTTTTGTCAGACACTCGATCTATCCAGGCTCTTTGATTGTGAAAGGATTTGAAGTGAGATTACAATGGCTCTGCATCAACGTCCAGGAAGACTGGCAAGCCCCTGACCGAAGCTCAGACCCGCCTCGTGATTGTGGAGTTGCCTTCTTATTTTCATCAGCTGACCCAGTAATGATCATTGAACCCAGACCAGCCATCAGAAGAGAAAGGGGGTCCTTTCAGTCACTAAACACCGGTATCTTCTCATCAGGGTTTTAGATGTCTTATCACTGTGATTTTTTTTAATGTTTTCACGCCACAGTAACGCTGCATTAGAATAATACTTTTCAATGTTTTAGGGTAGAATTACACAAGATGTGGTTCGTGGACCAGAGCTGATGGGAACGATAGGTGTGTACAGAAGTGAGGAACAGACCGTGTAGCAGAGGAAACTACATTTGATATCCTGTGATAAGCCGTAAGGAAAGAGAACGTGAAAACAAAGGCATACATATGATAACTGCATCGCTTTGCCGTACCACGGAAATTAACGCAACTTTGTAAATCAACTCTCCTTCAATAAAATTTTTTTGAAAAGGGAGACACAGAAATTGAGAAACTCTGTAGTTTGATACTGCCGTAACATCCAAGCAGTGTGCCATTTTCCTCGCAGCTCATCTGTCCTGGGTTTTATACAGATATTTGCCTACCGTGGGTTACAAGTGGGCAAAACAAACAAAACGGCTGGTGTTTTCCTACAGATACGTCAGGAATAACTTGTTACAGCATCCATCACCCCATGTGGTACTGCTTCCGGTTTTGTGAGGGACACAGGGATTGCATATTAGACCCCATTTTATGGATAAAGCACACACCCAGGCTGGGAGAGGGGAAAGACAGCTAGCTAGCTTGTCACCTGTGGGCTGTCTCCATCTAGCGCTTCACACCCGAAGCCAGCGGCCCTCTGAGATAACCCTCTGCTGCTAATCCCAGACCCCGTTGAGCCAGCCGAGCTGTGGGAGCTCTCGCCTGAGGTCTTTCTGTATTTCTGGCTGTGCCGGTTCTTCTTTGCCGTGCGTCCACTGTCTCCAATTGCAGAGAGCGAGGCCGCTGTCTACTTGTGTGGCTCAGGCGTCTCACTACAGGGGCTTCTCTTGCTGTGGACCACGGGCTCTGGAGCGCGTGGGCTCAGGACCTGGGGTTCCTGGGCTGCAGAGCCGCAGGCTCAGTAGTTGGGGGGCCTGGGTTTAGTTGCTCCGTGGCACGGGGGATCTTCCCCAACCAGGGATCAAACCCGTGTCCCTGCTCTGCAAGGCGGACCCCAAACCACTAGACAACCAGGGACACCCTTGCCTGAGAGATGGAGGGATCTCTGGACCCTCGACCCTGGTGACCTATGAACAGACAACCTTTGATAACGTTTGAGTTCTCCCCATCAGAAAACCATTTAGACCCTCAACAGAAAGGTCGTTCCCTATGTTTTCCAAAGCAATTGAAAGATCACAGCTGCACAGAAGCTCAGGGTTTGGGAGAAACCCTGGGGGCCGTGCCGCCCTCGGTGTTGACCTGCCCGTGGGCAGCCCCTGTTCCGTGAGAGGGCCGCATCATGGCAGGTGGCGTCCTCTCGGAGGGGGATAGCAGGGATGGCTAGAAAGTCCTTCTTCACACCAGGCCCACGTCTCTCCCGCTCACCTGTGGGCTTAGCTCTGCCTCCCCAGGATACAGAGAGTCCGTCCCAGGCTTTATTTCCAGACTCCGTGCTGCTTCTGAATCCCCCGCCACACCCCATCCTCAGCCTTCCCGCGCTGCTGGTCCCCACTCCCCGCGTTCTTTCGAGCCAGTGTCCGTCCTACAGTGGGTGAGTCCCCCCAAAATGACCCTGGCGTTCCCAGCGCAGTCTGCCCAGGGTACAGGAAAGTGACCGCCTCTCCCAGTCCATGCAGCGTAGCTCTCATCAGGCCGTCTAAGACCATTACTGGGTCTGCGGTCGGATCTCTCCAGTGTGTGGGTCTGAGCTCCATCAGCCAGTTTTCAAAGCCCCGGCCAGCTGTGACTGTAAACCGGCATTTCTCGGCCAGCTCCCCAGGTGGACAGCGTCCCCAGGTGGACAGTGTGTTGGTTTTAGCCGCCTCCCTCATCCTCCCCTTTCGGGGCTGTTGGTCAAGGAGGCCTCTTTGCTGTGACCTTTGTGACATTTGATCACCCCCAGCACCCCAGCCTCTGACCACGTGTCCCCCTCGTCCTTGAACCCTGCCAGACATCCTGTGTGGGTAGTAGCCTCAGGGGGCCGGGCTGGAAGGGGAGTGGGAGGGAGTCATTACCGTGATGTTTCACAGGTGATAATAAGCGTGTCTGACGTCTGTAATTAAGAAGAATAATAGAGAAGATTAAAGGGGGAAGAAGGCAGTCAGCCCACCTCCTGGAAGCCGCCTCCCTGGGGCCACCTGACTTAACTCACGCCCCACTCACTTCCGGATGCCTTGCATCCTGACCTCTCCCCCCACCCCCCTGCAGATGGAAGCAAAGCCACTTTGTTCAGGTTGATGAATGACCTGATTTAGAGGTCAGCAAGCTGCAGCCAGGTGGGCCAGACCCAGTGGGTCGCCTGAAATTACAAATAAAGTTTTATTGGAACAGCCACACCGGTTGGTTTCTGCTGATGATCCGTGTGTGTTTTCTGAAATCAACCACAGACTTGGGTCGCCATGACAGAGGCTGGGTGGCCCCCGAAGCGTGAGATACTTGCTCTCGGTTCTCCGCAGAGATCAGTCCGCTTACCTCTGTCCTGTGCCAACAGGTCCGTGAATCTGGCCTCTGGTGGTCCCAAACCCCTGCCCCGGCTCCCGGCTCCCGTGATCATCATTCGCAGCCGTTGTCTTCTCTGACCCCGTGGTGCAGCGAACCTCACTGTCCTCTCCACTCTCTCTGTCCACACTCCCTCCATCTTCACGCGGACCTCATTTCAACAGAAACACACGTGGGGCGTAGGTTTCGGTCGTTCGGGTCAGTGCCGTCTCCCCCCTGCCTGGCACACGTCTGGTGGGCATGTGAGCGGGTCTAGCTCTGCCTGGAGGGCACGTTCCAACAGAGCTCTCCTTGCAGGAGAGTCCTGTTTGGACCTCACAGGTGAACGGGTGGACCCCAGAGGAGCGCTCCGCTTGGAATCACGGACGTGTCCCCTTACACAGCCGAGACCTGGACCTTTAGGCAGCTGTCTTCCATTTCATTGGCCCCAAGTCTGGTCTTACTCTGACTTATTGTGGCTGCAGTGCTTGAAGGTAACAGTGCTTCTGTAAATTTCCTTCTGTTCATCCGACGTGGCCCAGTCTCCTAACCACGCCGAGGACAGCGGCTGAGACCCGGTAGGGTCACGGAAAGAGTGGGGAACAGACGAGGAGGCCACAAACGGGTGTCTGGCGCCTTCCCCCACAGACACCTTGGCCCATCTTTGTCCAGCGCTGGGTACCAGACGGGGGCTCTGCCGTGTGCTTGGGGGCAGGTGACAGCTTCTCCTCCAGGCTCTTTATTTCTGTTGGGGTACAGCTGCTTCACGTGTCATGTCGGTTTCTGCTGAACACCCAAGTGAGTCAGCTGTATCTGTTCACCCGGCCCCTCCCGCTGGGCCTGCCCCCCACCCCAGCCCCACCCCTCCCCTCTGGGGCATCCCAGAGCGCCGAGCTGAGCTCCCTGTGTGATACAGCACCTTCCCGCTAGCGGTCCGCTTTGCACCTGGTGGTGTATAGACGTCACGGCCGCCGCTCCACAGCCCCGCGCTGACATGTCCGTTCTCTACGTCTGTGCCTCTACTCCTGCTCCACACTCAAGTTCATCTGTGCCACTTTTCCTGGATTCCACATGTGTGTGTGAATATATGCTATTTGTTTTTCTCTTTCTGACTTGCTTCCCTCTATGGCAGTCTCTAGGTCCATGCCTGCCTCTCCACAAATGATCCAATTTCACTCCTTCTTGTGGCTCAGTAATTGTTGTTCAGTTGCTCAGTCCTGTCCGACTCTTTCCAACCCCATGGGCTGCCCCACGCCACGCTTCCCTGTCCTTCACCATCTCCTGGAGTTTGCTCAAACTCATGTTCATCAAATCAGTGATGCCATCCAACCATCTCATCCTCTGTCATCTCCTTCTCCTCCTGCCTTCAGCCTTTCCCAGCATCAGGGTCTTTTCCAGTGAGTCGGCTCTTTGCATCAGGTGGCCAAAGTATTGGAGTTTCAGCTTCAGCATCAGTCCTTCCAGTGAATATTCAGGGTTCATTTCCTTTAGGATGGACTGGTTTGATCTCCTTGTAGTCCAGGGGACTCTCAAGAGTCTTCTCCAAGACCACAATTGGAAAGCAGCCATTCTTCAGCCTTCCTTATGGTCCAACTCTCACACCCATACATGACTACTGGAAAAACCATAGCTTTGACTAGACAGACCTTTGTTGGCAAAGTGACTTTTCTCTTTTTAAATACTCTGTCTAGGTTTGTGATAGCTTTTCTTCCAAGGAGCAAGCATCTTTTAATTTCATGGCTGTAGTCACCATCCGCAGTGATTTTGGAGCCCCCAAAAATAAAGTCTGTCGCTGTTTCCATTGTTTCCCCATCTATTTGCCATGAAGTGATGGGACCGGATGCCATGATCTTAGTTTTTGAATGTTGAGATTTAAGCCAGCTTTTTCACTCTCTTCTCTCACCATCAAGAGGTTCTTTAGTTCCATAGAAAGGAACATTATGCCACAGGGATGGCAATTTTTTTCCTGATATGGGGACATATCCACCATATTAAGTTTAAATGAAAAACAAGATGAGAAAATTGAGATTGTCTATGATCTGTAATAAAAATATAAATGCATAGAAAGGAAGAGAAAAAAATAAAACATTAACAGGGTGTATCTCTGGGACATGGATGAATTATAACTTGTGTTTTCTTCTTTGAGATTCTATTACTTTCCAAATGTGTGCAGTGAGCATATGTTGCTATTTTTAAAAGATACTCTTTCTTTTCTTTCCAAAGATAGTAAATAGTAACTTTTTATGAAGTTTCTCATGTTGTGTGGAGACTCTAGGAAACTAGTTGCCCAAACCTAGTTTAACCAAAAACCAGTCGTTACCTGGAAGATGAAGGAAGTTAGTGCATCTGGTTGGTCTCACTGCAGTCCTAAGATGTTTCAGTCCAGCTCAGTCGCTCAGTCGTGTCCGACTCTTTGTGACCCCATGAATCGCAGCACGCCAGGCCTCCCTGTCCATCACCAACTCCCAGAGTCTACTCAAACTCATGCCCATCGAGTCAGTGATGCCATCCAGCCATCTCATCCTCTGTCATCCCCTTCTCCTCCTGCCCCCAATCCCTCCCAGCATCAGGGTCTTTTCCAATGAGTCAGCTCTTCGCATGAGGTGGCCAAAGTACTGGAGTTTCAGCTTCAGCATCAGTCCTTCCAGTGAACACCCAGGACTGATCTCCTTCAGGATGGACTGGTTGGATCTCCTTGCAGTCCAAGGGACTCTCGAGAGTCTTCTCCAACACCAGAGTGCAAAAGCATCAATTTTTTGGCGCTCAGCTTTCTTCACAGTCCAACTCTCACATCCATACATGACCATTGAAAAAACCATAGCCTTGACTAAATGGCCCTTTGTTGGCAAAGTAACATCTCTGCTTTTTAACATGCTGTTTAGGTTGGTCATAACTTTCCTTCCAAGGAGTGAGTGTCTTTTAATTTCATGGCTACAGTCACCATCCTACCATTGCCAGGAAAATATCAACCTTCTGTAAAGTCAGTATTCACTTGTGCCATTCTTGGGGGCCGAGCTGAGTTAGTGGGTGGGGGGTGCCAAGCTAGTGGCCCCTCTACAGAATGTGGGGTCAGCTCAGGAAGTCCCCATTGGAAGTCACTTCATTAACCTTCCTCCACCAGGTAAATAGAGAAAGAGTCCCCAGCTGTCCAGTCTCCTGGTAACCTCAGTTGGAGTTCAGTAATCATCTACTGATGGGTGAATGCGTTAAGAGATGGGTGGAAGGGTGGGTGAAAGGAAGACTAAATTAACAGTCATACCTTTTTTTCTTTCTCTGAAGAAGACATGAACAGAACCATGTTTTTTAAATAAGCCATGGTCTTTTCCTCCTTTTTTTCCCCCTCAGTTGAAATAAAAACCCATTATGGAAATTCCTAGTTTCTGTTGGAAGACACTAAAGAGCCACGTGAGATCTAAGTAGCATATTTTCTCCGTCTGAGCTGGGGGAGGAAGACGTGATTTTCCAGCCTGACTGACATAAATCTATCTGTGCCCCGCCCCCCAAAATATATCGTTCTTGCTGTGATTCATTCGGCCTTTTTGTAAGTGGACTGTGGTTTGTGTGCAGTGGATGAAGTAATTGGAGTGAGTGCTTCTCCCTAGAGACAGAATCAATCACCGTTGTAGAAGATGGTGACATTTTAGAGAGAAACTCCGAGGAAAATGTCATGCTTAAAAAATTAGATTTAAACGCACTGGCTCCAGATTGATTTTTATTACACTCAGATGGATACCCTGATTGATTATCAGTCTTACAAATGTTTAGCACATTTCTCACTTCTCTAATAATCAGAATAATCTAATTTTCAATGTCATTTAATGTACTCTATTCAAGGTTATAATAGATCATATTTCTAATAAAACCCAGCAATTATGGAATGAATAATACAGGAGGACCGGTGTTCAGATTCCCTGGATTGTAAGCGGCACTGAGGGAAAGTCTTAGCTAAGTCCGTTCTTTTGCTGTTAATTTTTTTTTTAATTTAGTAGGACAGTATTTCTCAATTGTAAATGGACTTTTTTAAAATTAATTTTTATTGGAATATAGTGGATTTACAACATCGTGTTGGTTTCAGGCGTATAGCAATGTGCGTCTGTTATACGTATACATGTATCCACTCTTTAAGATTCTTTTCATAGAGGTCACTCTAGGGTATTGAGTAGAGTTCCCTGTGCTAGACAGCAGGTCCTCATTGGTTACCTGTTTTATATATCGTAGTGTGTGCATCTCAGTGTCAATCTCCTCATTTATTCCTCCCCCTTTCCACCTGGTAACCGTAAATGTTTTCTACATTTCTGAAGCCCATTGCTTTAAATGTGGTGTACGCTGTAAGTCACTGACTGCATTTTATAGGGTGTTTTTTTTTCCTGCCCATGATCTGAATGGAGCTTCACTAGACTTGAACAACAACAAAACAAAACAAAAAAATTGCGGGAGGAAACAGCAAGATTTGAATCCTTCTAATACATGTTATTGGTGCACCTGGAGAAAAGTGACAGGTAGCCAGGAGATTTATCGAGTTTCTCTAGTAATTGCTGCTCTCCCCCTGTTTTTGATATACGCCCCCTGGAGAAATACCATATTTTAGTTCTAAATATTTTTCCAATACGCACTGAAGCGGCAGCTGACATTACGGATGTTTCAGGGCGAGCCCCGGGGGATCTCACTTCGCAGAGGTCTGACTCTGCGTTTGGAGTCTAGTACCTCTCTGACTGTCACTCTGGTGGGAGGCCCACTCGCGCCTTTGGGGGGAGGCTGGGCTCCTACCGTCTGCGGCCTCTCCCGGTGAGTCTCACTGGCGTCCGGGTTGGGGGCGGCGAATCCGTCCACTGCATGTGCCGCGCTGTCACCTGGGCCCCCGATGAGCAGCGGCCCCTCCGAGGGTCCCCCTGCTTGCTGGGCCCCCTTGAGGTGCCCAGGGGTCCCGGGCAGGGCCGAGGAGGCCCCCAGATGGTTAGACTCAAGGGAGAGGCCTCACGCAGAAGACTCCAGCCTACAGCCCGTCCCGGAGAAGAGCATGGAAGACCTGGAGCTTCCTGCAGGGTTTGACAGAGACAGATCGAGGGGAGGGCTAGGGTCGAGGGGAGGGCTAGGGTCGAGGGGAGACGAGACGAGGTGTCCGGATGCAGCATCACGGGATGCGCTGGGCGCCGGCCTGAGAGACCGAGGCCGCAGGCTCCCGGTGGGCCAGCCTGTCTGCTTCTGAGGTCTTGGGCAGATCGGATCCTGGAGGCCCGCGGGGCTCTCTGTCTGCGGCTGGGCAGAGCATGTTTTGGAGAGCTGCAGGGTTTTGCTCTGCGCACCTCATTCTCAGAACATCATCCATTGCAGCTGGAGCAGGACAGCCTGGGACCTGGCTGTCCGCTGAGAGACACGACGGAGCGCGCTGGAAATTCAGGGGCTGGGGAGACTCGGCCACAGGGAGGAGATGCTGGCTCTGAACCGTTTGGGGGGGCCACGCGCGGAAAGGAGAGCTGCCAAGCTGGCGACCATTTGTCACGCTCTGGATCTTTCCAGCACCTGTGTTGGATTAGTACCTTGCCCTCCTGGTCGGGGCAGCTACCACGGAGAGAAGCCAGGTACCTTGCTGGGATTCGCTCAGCTCCGGGGCCAGGGGCCAGACGTAAACCAGCTCTGGACCCAGCGCTTGCCGCCTTGTCATAACGGAGTCCGCCAGAGAGGGACTCCAGGGATCAGTAAGGTCCTGGAGAGTCAAAGCGGTCTGCATGGTTGGCAACGTTAGTTTACCATCTCTGCTTTCCTGGAGCGTCTGGAAAGGGAATAAGTGAGTGTGAGCGTGTGTGTGTCTGTCTGTCTGTCCTAAGGGGCTGAGAAGGTCATGACCTGCAGAATAAGATCGTTGTGGAAGCCTGCAGGGACAGGGTCTTAGCAGGGTGCTGGGAGCGGCAGGTCGCTCCCTCCATGCTGTGCCGCGGTGAGGACCTTGGTCACCTGAGCGGTCCCCTGGATGCTTTACGGGGCCCACGAGAGACAGTGAGTCCGGACACCTCTGTGGAAACGGCCTGCTTTACCTCTAACACTTTTACTTCTATTATAGTATTACTTTTGCCTAGCGTTCCCAGATGGGCTGTGGTCTGCAAGCGTCACTCACAGGGAGGATGCAGGCAGACAGAGCCGACCTCAGCAGGTCCACAGGATGAGGGGGACCCACTGGGGCTCGGGCCAGGCGGAGGGTCCGGAGTCACTGAGCCGACAGCACCACAGGGCGGGGGCGCGTGAGGGCATCGGGGGTCCCCTTAGGAGGGGGTCCGGGGGCGGTAGGCGCACGTCTGACGCTGCGGGGGAAGTTAGGGGCGGAGGTGGGGCACGTGCCTTCTGGGTGCACGCGCGCGGAAGGCTTGGGCATGATCTCAGGGCTCATGGAGGGGGAAAGGAGGGCCCGGGATGCTCCCGGGGTAGAGAGCCCTTTAAATGTGCTGCAGGGAGGCCTCGTGGGGGTCCTAGGATACGGCTGTCTCAGCTGCAGTGTTTATTACCAGCTTTCTCAAAGGGGCCCTCCATCACCCCGTTATACATCCGGGGACCAGCAAGAGTTCTCAGAGACGAGAAATCCGGTCCACATTCATCAGCATTCCTCTTTAAATATACATATATTTAAGTATAAATGTATATTTATATATAAATCTATTGAAGTTAAGTGAAGTCGCTCAGTCTTGTCCGACTCTTTGCGATCCTGTGGACTATAGCCTACCAGGCTCCTCCGTCCATGGGATTTTACAAGCAAGAACGCTGGAGTGGGTTGCCATTTCCTTCTCCAAGGGCTCTTCCCGACCCAGGGAAGACCGTCTGAGTCACTAGTGAAGTCTCATACTTATATTATAAATCCGTTACTTATATTTAAAGGCACGTATTTGGCTGCACTGGGTCTTAGCTGCTTCACGCAGGATCTTTAATCTTCGATCTTCCTTGCGGCAGGTGTGCCCTTTAGCTGTGGCGTGTGGGATCTAGTTCCCTGACCAGGGATGAAACCTGGGTGCCCTGCATTGGGAGCTCAGAGTCTTAGCCACTGGACCCCCAGGGACGTCCCAGCATTGCTCTTTTTGAAGTTAGCTCAAGGCACTTTTTAATGTTTCATAATTCTTGCTATTTTTTTTAAAAGTCCAGACACATCGTAAGGAAGTCCCACAACTTACTGACCTTTCCCAGTCTGGAAACAAGGTGACATCAGTGAGAGCCCTGGCGTGGGAGGGTCAGGTTGACCCTCACGGTTGACCGTGGGCCCCTCTGCAGTCAGGATGCCTGGTAGCAGAACGTCTGTGTGATGAAAAATGGCACTTGCTGGAGCGGCCCTAGCATTGTGCAGTTTCCCAAATTCAGTCAGGAGATTCCGGGGTAAGTGGGGGAACAGGCCGGACAGGGGGCCCGGTGGAATTAAAGAGAAGAATTAGCACCACAGAGTCCAGCGTTCCTCTCCAGCTTAAGGTCCGGCCACCCTTAACCGCCTGCAGAGTTCTGCTGTGTGCGTCTCAAGACCCTGGCACGCTGAGCCGGGAGGCACTGCTCGCTCTCGTCGGAAGGGACGCGGAGAGGAGGTGCTGGACCTCCTCGTCTCAGTGGCCAGTGAGGGCAGCATGACCTCTCCTCGTGTTCTGGACGTTTCCAGGGCGCCTGGCTCTGCTCTGAGTACAGGAAGGCCACCGTCTTGCACTTGTGGTCCAGGTTCAGGTCGAGTCCGTCCCGCCCCCCGGCCCCCGCCTCGGCCTCTCTTCCTTCTAAAATCTGTAAGAAAAAGATGAAACCTCACTCCTCTAAAATCAAGCAAGGGTACGGAAAAAGTGATGGGGAAAAAAAAAAAAAAAAGGAGTTGGAAATATTTCAGAGGAAAGCAGTGACATCCAGGGCTTTCTTCAGAATCCTCTGGAGGGAGGAGTCAGGGAGGAAAGGAGATTGGCCAGAAGTTGATCGCTGAAGCTGACCATTGAGCGGCTTGGGGGCTTCTGGTACCATTTCCTCTACTTGTAGCATGCTTGAAACTTTCCATAGTAGATACATCTAAATATAAATACATGTTGTCAGGACAGGAAAAATCAATGACATTTCCATTAAGGTATAACTTCATGTTTTGAAGCGTTGGAATGAAAAACAGAAATCTTACGAAGGAAGATGCGCTTAAGTATCGTTTACTTGGTGAATTTTATGAAATATGTGAAAAGTGCTGTTGCCCCATCTCTTGAGTCAAGCCCGACTTTGCAACGCCTCGCACCGTAGCACCCCAGGCTCCTCTGTCCACTGTCTCCCAGAATTTGCTCTGATTCGTGTCCATTGAGTCAATGATGAAAAGTGATGGTGCTTAAATATCTGAAAATTTTAGTTCTGGGGAGAGGATATTTTTTGGCTATCTTGTGCAGTTTTTTGTTTGTTTTTCTGGAAAGACGGGTGAATGAAGCAGACCTTGCTGGTTGCTGTCTGCCGACCTTTCTGGCCGTCAGTCCCCACCGTCCTTCCTTCTGGAAGGCGCCCAGGTGTGCTCTTCGGCATCCCTGGAGGAAGGGTGGGCAGGGTGCAGGTCGGTTTTCTTTAGAGACTCTCCAGAGTCTTCATGTCTTTCCTCTTCTTCTCCATGTGAATTAGGTTTCACTGTTTGTGAGACTCCCTTTTTGACTAGGCCATCTTGCAAAAGGGCAGAGGGGGATGCAACATCTTTGAAGAGGCTCTGAGTAAAAATTAAAGAAGAATAAGGACTTTGGAAGGAGACCCCCCCTTCCTGTCCACGCCCCCGCCCCCCAAGATCATCTGAGGTGTTGCTTCATGAGACCGTGGAGCAGTGAACACACTGCACTGATCACGTCTCGTGTATCTGGCCTCTCTCCTCCAGCAAGGGCCGTGCCCGGAGGCCTTTGGCACACATCTGCCAGATGCACTTCTAGGCATCGGCGTTGGGCGTCACTGCACCGGGCGGGTTTGCAAGCTTTGTTCAGAGGCCCTGTGAGAGTTGGAACCCCCTCACACCCCTAGAACACCTCCTAGAATGCCAGGACTTCAGACCCCCGAGTCTCTCCGTTTCCCGGGGTGCTCACCCTTCCCCAAAGCCTGGGAGGTTCTCCAACCTAGTTCACTGCGCTCAGCTCAGGTGTTCTCTCCCCGGGAGGGTCTCCCCTGGCCGCCCCCCCAACCGCTCCACTATCCCCGATGCTTTCTGGGGGGGAGTCAGGGGTATGCGCCTGCTCTGTCGCGTCTGCCTCTCTGCGACCCCATGGATGGCAGCACGCCAGGCTCCTCTGTCCATGGGGTTTTCCAGGCCACAATGCTGGAGGGGGTAGCCATGCCCTGCCCTCCTCTAGGGGATCTTCTGGGCCCAGGGATCAAACTCACATCTCCTGCATTGTAGGTAGATTCTTGACCACTGCGCTGAAGTCCCGCACTCAGGGAGTGACAGCCTTTTTATTCTGTGCGTGGTGAGGGGAAGAGTCCGCCTCTAGCTCTCAGCCAGGGCCAGTACGTGCTGTGGGGTCACAGTCAGGGGCGGCGGGGAGATGGGAAGGAGGGTCTCCAGAAGAGAGTCTGTGGGGACACAGGCTTTGGTGCCGGGCAGGAAAAGCAGTTGGCGTCCACCCTGTTGCCTGATTAATGAAATCAAAGGGAAAAACAATCGTGGGAGAGTGGGAGTTAAGCCCTTTCTGTTTGTTAAAAATACTTTCTGCCCTAATTTGGATTTATTGTACAAATAACTTCTTAAGAATCAAGGACATGTTTTTAGAGCACAGTTCTGCCAACTTCACCCCGTGGCCCGGATCCCCCCACCATGAGTTTTGGGAAGAAAGTCCTTTGGGAAAGAAGGGGTTTTTTTTGTTTGTTTTTTGATTTTTGTTTTATGTGGGAGTCTCATTGATTTACAATGTTGTGTTGGTCTCAACGTTATTAGTTGAAACTCACAATAGTCGGTGCAGCGAAGTGATTCAGTTACACACACACACGCCCGTTCTTTTAAATTCTTTCCCATATAGGCTGTTACAGAGGACCGGGTAGAGTTCCCTGTGTTGTGTGGTAGGTTGTTGTGGGGTTTCTTTTGTAAATTAATATATTTTAATTGGAGGCTAACTACTTTACAGTGTTGTAGTAGTTTTGCCATACATTGACATGAATCAGCCATGGGTGTACACCTGTCCCCATCCTGAACCCACCTCCCTCCCCATCCCATCCCTCTGGGTCATCCCAGCGCACTGGCCCTGAGCGCCCTGTCTCATGCATTGAACCTGGGCTGGCGATCTGTTTCACAGTTGATAATATACATGTTTCAATGCTATTCTCTCAAATCATCCCACCCTCACCTTCTCCCACAGAGTCCAAAAGTCTGTTCTGTACATCTGTGTCTCTTTTGCTGTCTCGAATATAGGGTCATCGTTACCATCTTTCTAAATTCCATATATTTATGCGTTAGTATACTGTATTGGTGTTTTTCTCTCTCACTTACTCCACTCTGTATAAGGCTCCAGTTTCATCCACCTCATGAGAATTGATATTCAAATGGATTCTTTTTAACAGCTGAGTGATATTCCATGGTGTATATGTACCACAGCTTCCTTATCCATTCGTCTGCTGATGGGCATCTAGGTTGCTTCCATGTCCTGGCTGTTATAAACGGTGCTTTGCAATAGGTTCTTACCTGTTATTTATTTTATGTATAATAGTGTGTATATGTTAATCCCGGTCTCCCAACTTACCCCCGCCCCCAATCTTGCCGGAGTGCCCTCCGAGGTTCAACTCGATCTGGGAACATCCCGCCTGGGCTGCTGTCCGTCCTCCTCCAGCAGGCTGGCCCGGCCTGTTCCCGCAGTGATGATGCTCTCCACGCCGAGGCTGGCGCAGCTCGACTCCCGCTGGGCTCCATTGGTCAGAGCGCGTCATGGGCCAGCCCAGATAGAGGGGCTGGGACCAGCCTGCACCTCTGGATGGAGGCGCTGAGGCGTCAGGGCGCAGAGGGGGTCCACGGGGGAGAGCCAAAGGATGGGGCTGCTGCCCTTCCCACGCTGCGCCCCCGCCCTGGCCCTGAGGGGGCTTGGGAGGGTCCTCAAGGCTGCATCTCAGGACTTTCCCCAAGCTCAGGACCTGGTTTCTGTTTTATAAAATGTTGTTAAGAGGGAGAACAGGAGAATGTCAACAAGAACGGAAATTGATTTTCTGAAAATGAATTGGGTTTAGGGGACCAGAGGAATGAAATTTTTGATTGTTAGAACTCATCTTTTTTAAGAAGAATCATTGCGGGGTAGTTGACTTGTAACGCTGTGTTCGTTTCAGGTCCGCCGCAGAGTGGCTCAGGCGTTACTGTTGTTTAGTCTCAGTCCTGTCCGACTCTCTTGCGACCCCATGAACCACAGCCCGCCGGGCTCCTCTGTCCATGGGATTTCCCAGGCAAGAATCCTAGAGTGGCTGGCATTTCCTTCTCCAGGGGATCTTCCTGACCCAGGGGTCGAACTCGTGTCTGCTACTTGGCAGGCAGATGGTTTACCACTGAGCCTACAGGGAAGCCCTGGTTCAGTTACACATACACATATTTTCCCACATAGGCCGTTACAGAGTGTTCAGCAGAGTTCCCTGTGCTAAACGACAGGCTCTTGTTAGTCATCTGTTCTGTATATGCCCGTGTGTATGTGTCAATCCCAGCCTCCTGATTTACCCCTCCCCTCCCCCCTCACATAAATAAACATAAGTTTGTTTTCTGCAATGACTCTACTTCTGTTTTGTAAAGGAGTTCATTTGTACTTTTTTTTTTTGAGATTCCAGTGTATAAGCAATATCAGTAGCTCAGTCGGTAAAGAATCCGCCTGCAGTGCAGGAGACCCGGGTTCGATCCCTGGGTCGGGAAGATCCCCTGGAGAAGGAAATGGCGATCCACTCCAGTATTCTTGCCTGGAAAATATCATGCACAGAGGAGCCTGGTGGGCTGCAGCCCATGGGGTCGCAAAGAGTCGGGCACAACTGATCGACTAACACACATACATCTCTCTCTGTCTGACCTCACTCAGCATGACCATCTCTAGGTTCATTCACATTGCTGCGAATGGCATTATCTTGTTCTTTTTATGGCTAAGTAGTATTCCATTATATGTATGTACCACATCTGTATCCATTCCTCTGTCTGTGGAAATTTAGGTTGCTTTCATGTCTCGGCTGTTGTAAATAGTGCTGCAGAGAACATTGGTGTGCATGTATCTTTTCTAAATAGAGTTTTCTCTGAATGCATGCCCAGGAGTGGGATTGCTGGGTCAAGAGGTAGCTCTAATTTTAGTTTTTCAAGGAACCTCCACGCTGTTTTCCGTAGTGGCTGCACCAAATTACATTCCCACCAACAGCGTAGGAGGTTTCCCTGCTCTCCACAGCCTCTCCAGCATTTATTGTTTGCAGACATTTTGATGATGGCCATTCTGACTGGTGTGAGGTGGTACCTCATTGTGGTTTCTATTTGCATGTCTTCAATAATTAGTGATGTTGAGCATCTTTTCATGTACCTTGTGGCCGTCTTGTTTTCTTTGAAGAAATGTGTATTTAGGTCTTCTGCCCATTTTTTGGATTTAGTTGTGTTTTCTGATATGGAACTGCCTCAGCTGTTTGTGTATTTTGGAGATTAATTCCTTGTTGATTGCTTCATCTGCAAATGCTTTCTCCTGTTCTGAGGATTGTATTTTTGTTTATGGTTTACTTTCCTGTACAAAAGATTTTAAGTTTAATTAGATCCCATTTGTTGATTTTTGTTTTTATGTTCATATTCTAGGAGGTGCATCAGAAAAGATCTTGCTGTGATTTATGTCATACGGTGTTCTGTGTCTTCCTCTAACAATTTTACAGTGTGTGGCCTTATATTTAGGCCGTTAATCCATTTTGAGTTTATTTTTATGTACGGTATTAGGGAGTGTTCTAGTTTCATTCTCTTGTATGTAGCTGTCCAGTTTTCCCAGCGGCACTTATTGAAGAGACTTTCTTTTCTGCATTGTATAGTCTTACCTCCTTTGTCATAGAATAAGTGACCATAGGTTTGTGGGTTTACCTCTGGACTTTCCACCCTGTTCCATCGATGTATATTCCTATTTTTGTGCCAGTACCATACTGTCTTGATTACTGTAACTTTCTAGTGTAGTCTGAGGTCAGGAAGGTTGATTCTTCCAGCTTCATTCTTCTTTCTCAAGATTGCTTTGGCTATTTGGGGTCTTTTCTATTTCCATACAAATCTTGATGGAGAGTGTTGTTTCACATTTGACAGCCTGTAACTTGCTGTGAAGAATGTATAGGACACAGAGCAGGATACAGGTTTATCTGCAACAGTCTGCTGGGAAATTTCTTCTTTGTATTTGGAGACCCCACCCCACCCCAGCATCAGATACTGCTTTAAACAAAGTCTTCTCATGGGAAAAAAAAAAAAATTCTAAAGAGAAGTACCAGGACTTCTGTTCAGTCATGTCACTCTGGATACATGGTCCTTATTTTAAGACTCTGGATTCCTGACTCTCAAACTCCCTGCAATTTTACTGAGTCAGAAAAACCCACTGAGCATCCTTTCAGACAGATATGGGCAGATTGAACTCGGCAGAGCTAACCCCCACTTACATAGCAAAGCAGGTCCTGCCCATGAAACTGGCTCATGGAAGCGGAGGCTGAACGGTCCTTTTCTAAACTGGAGGTTTTAACAGATGAGGGGTGTTGATCGTGCAGTGGGTGTGAGTTTACTCCTGATTTAAAGGCAGATGGCCGGGCACAGTGTCTTCAATGTCCATTTTTTGGCATCCCATTTTTTATTTTTGGCCGGGCTGGGTCTTCACTGCCGTGTGGGTTTTTCTCTAGCTGCAGCAAGCGGGGACTACTCTCTCCTTGGAGTACTCCGCCTTCTCAGCGCGGCGCTCCCCTTGTTGCAAAGCTCCAGTCCTAAGGCCATGGGCTTCGGTGGTTGTGGGGCATGGACTCAGTAGTTGTCGCGCAGGGACTCGGTTGTTCTGCGGCGTGTGGAATCTTCCCCGACCAGAGGCTGAACCTGTGGCTCCAGCACTGGCAGGCGCATTCTCATCCGCGGCGCCAACAGGGCGGTCCCAGCATCCAATTGAACAGCATCAGTAAAATCCTTCATCTCAGCCCTGATGATGCTGGATGGCGCTCGGGGAAACAGCGCCTCCAGTGGACGGGGCTTGGGGAGCCACCCTGGCCGGCCTTTGCTGCCAGAGGCGGGGCAGAGGGGGGCCCCGGTGGCGCCCCCCAGAGGCCGCCTGCACTTTCTCTGCTTCTGCCCAAGCCCTGCCTTTCCTGCGTCAGGCAAGAGGGTTTGTCTCCGGAGTTACACGTAGGGTATTTGCTGTAGTTCATCCAAGATTCTTCTCCAGAGGAAAGGCTTTGTCCCTTCCAGCAGAGCCAGTAAGCTCCAATCTCCTGCCGTGCAAGGGTGCCCACCGCGCGGGGCCCGCCGGAGAGACAGGCGGCCGGCTGCCCGCCCGCCTGCACGCCCAGGCTGGGAAGGGCTCGGGGGTGTGAGACGGGAGGAGCCCGGCTCCCTTAGGAGGTTACCGCTGCATGGCTGAAACCAGCCAGGGAGAGGGAAAGTGTGTTTAAAATCGCTTGGAAAGTTTTATCAGTAGAAGGTACCACTTTAACAGAAGTATTTGGACCTTCTGTTATTCTGCTATTCGAGGATTTTCTAAAAGTCCTTGGGATAACTTGAAGAAGCTGAGCTAGGCTGGTAGATCCCAGTTAAACTCTCAGAATGCGATGTCCAGACTATTCTCCCTCCCCACCAAGGCCTGCATATTTAATATTCCCCAAAAATTTTAACTATGCTCCGTGCGCGGCCACCGTGCGCGCCGGCCGTTCCTACGGCTTTGCCCCTGTGCAGGGCCCGCAGCGCCCTCAGATGCTGCCTCGTGGCTCACTGGAACGGCGCCTGGAGGATGCAATTTTGACCTCCGTTTCAAAACCCCCAAAGCAAGGTCCAAGCACAGAGCTGTATTCATTTTTTGTTGTCGTTGTAACCTCTGGCTGCGCGGGGTCTTCATTGCCGGCGGGTCTCTCTCCTGGCGGTGAGCGGGGCTCCTCCCTCCTTGCGGGGCTCCTCCCTCCTTGCGGTGCGAACCTTCTCTCCTTGCGGAGCACAGGCTCCAGAGCGCAGGCCCAGTAGTGGCGCTGCACACACAGGTTTAGCTGCCCCGAGGCACGTGGGATCTTCCCGGCCCAGGGATCGAACCCGTGTCTCCTGAATTGACACGTAGGTTCCTGGTGGTTCAGCCGATAAAGAATCCACCTGCCAAGGCGGGAGATGCAAGAGAGGCAGGTTCAGTCACTGGGTGGGGAAGATCCCCTGGAGAAGGAAATGGCAATGCACTCGAGTCTTCTTTGCCTGGAAAATCCCATGGGCAGAGAAGCCTGGTGGGCTACAGTCCTTGGGATCGCGAAGTCGGACTCGATTAAGCACATGTCAGGCCTGAGCTCCTTACCACTGAGCCACCAGGGAAGCCGCCAGGGCTGTATTCTTTTAACAGACACTCAGGGGTGTCCTGTCCTCAGACTGGCCCAAAGGGCAGTGCTCGCGGTGTAGAAAATACAGCTGTGTGTGTTCCCCTCACCCCAACCCCGGCCAAGGTCACAGCGGGATCTGCTCTGTTAATTGCTTGAGAAAGAATCCCAAATCCTGAAACCATGGGGAAGTATTTCCCAGTATTTCCTGTTAGTTACAGATCCACCTGCCTTCAGGTCCATGAGTAGTTCATCTATATAATTAGTTCAGCAAATGGTTTTTAAACTAAGATGAAACTATGTTTTTGTGGTTTTCTTTCAAGTATAGCAGTATGGTACTTACAGACCCTCCCCTGCTCATGGCCACCAGACGGCCATCATCACCGGCTGAGGCTCCTTATTCGTGCAGTTAGTTAAGGAGGTGAAAAGTCAGGATAAAGGGACTCCAGACTTTAATATTCAAACAAGAATAAACAGACCGTTATGCCTCCTTCACTAGACTGAATCTAGAGAATTTTAATGGACAGAAACACTGTTGATAGTATTTTCCTTTCCTATTTTATTTTTGATGTGAAAGAATTTCTGGGGAAGTGTTGTTTCATCTCCTCCCGAGTCCAAGTGAAATCTCTTCCCTTTTGCGTGTTTCCTGGATTACATTTTTATTGTGTGCCCAGGAATCAATATTCCAGATACATGCACAAGTGCACACATTGAAATGAACACGACTTCATTTATTTTCATGATTAGACATTCAAATAAAAGTGCTGGGGTGTCTGTTTTCATATTCATAGGTCGAGATCCGTACATCAGAGGTATTTGTATAAGTGACACTTTTATTACATTCATTTCATTTGCAATATGATAGTGGATCATAAATATGTTACTTTTATGCCACCAAATCTGATTTGTGGCACTTAGCCCTCACAAGGAGAATACTTGATATTTTATGGAGCGCCTTTCGTCCAAGAAGCGTTTTGCCACACGGGGCCAGGCTCTGCCAGGTGTATAAATCATGCTGGCAACCCTCTGCACGTCCGCTGCTCCGTCAGCCGCACCGTTGGGGCCAAGGGTGGCCGTGACTTCTCTGCGCGCCCGGAGGGGAGGGTGAGACCTTGAATTTGGGGAAGAAGGAGCTCAGGCGGGCTCTGTGCGCTGCTGTTGGGTCCTGACAGCCGACAGCCCGCATCCACCCCACGCTCAGCCTTCACCGTGGACCGCAGGGGGCATCGAGCCCTGCAGACACACACGGGTAAACGCCGGCCCTCGCCTTCCAGAGGTCACAGCCGGGGGGGCCGTGCGGGAGACCGCCTGTCCCCCCACCACGGGGTGGAGGCGCTGAGCCAGAGGGGACGGTAGGGGCCCACTCCCCGCCCTCTGACGGATGCACGCGCCTGTTCCTGGCACATCACAGGGCTGACGCACGTGCCAGCCAGTGCAGTGGGAGTGAAAGAAGAGACCAAACGTCACACGGCGCAGGCTCCCTGCGGGGCTGAGCCCCAACCCCAGGCCTGGAGAGCAGAGACTCCAGGGCCTCCCCACCAGCCGGCCTTCCCCCCGCTCCTCCTCCCCTTTCTTCTCCAGCATCAGGGCCTGATCCCGGACCTCCTCCCCAGCTGCCCCTACACACACACACACACACACACACACACACACACACACACACTCAGTAACACACTCAGGGCCCCAACCTCCCCTACACACACACACACACACACACACCAGTAACACACTCACATACCCACCCCCTACACACACACACACAATCAGTAACACACTCAGGGCCCCAACCTCCCCTACACACACACACACACACACACACACACACCAGTAACACACTCACACACCCCACCCCCTACAGACACAGACACAGACACACACACACACCAGTAACACACTCACACACCCCACCCCCTACAGACACACACACACACACACACACACACACAATCAGTAACACACTTAGGGCCCCAACCTCCCCTACACACACACACACACACACACACACACACACACACACACACACAATCAGTAACACACTTAGGGCCCCAACCTCCCCTACACACACACACACACACACACACACACACAATCAGTAACACACTTAGGGCCCCAACCTCCCCTACACACACACACACACACACACACACACAATCAGTAATACACTTAGGGCCTCAACCTCCCCTACACACACACACACACACACACACTCGCACACACACACACACAATCAGTAACACACTTAGGGCCCCAACCTCCCCTACACACACACACACACACACCAGTAACACACACACATACCCCACCCCCTACACACATAGAGACACACACACACACATACACACACACCCCACCCCCTACACACACACTCACACCAGTAACACACATACCCCACCCCCTACACACACAGACACACACACACAATCAGTAACACACTCAGGGTCCCAACCGCCCCTACACACACACGCCCCACCCCCTACACACAGGCACACGCGCGCACGCACCCCGATAACACACTCGGTGCTCCTGCAGCCTCCTTCATGACACTCACATCATACCGTCACGTGTGAGTGTGACACACGCGGCTGGGGGCCCTGGAGCCGGGATTTCTGAGTTCCATACCCCTCTACATCAGTTACAGGACGGACAGGTTATTTACATTTCTGTGCCTCCATTTTCTCATCTGCAAAATGGGCACGATGATGATGCTTTCCCGTCACGTGGGCGTGAGAACTGAGTGATCCAAAAGAACAGAGGGCTTCTGCGAGTGCCCCATAGCTGCTGTGGAAGTTGTACTAACATTACAGTCTTATAAGAACTCTCTAGCTCGAGTGACAGTACATGTAATAAGTGATGCCAATGGTCCCGTCTCTGTCACTGTTACCAAGTGACCCTGTGTCTCCCGCCACGAGTGCCGTGGAAGCAGGAGGCTTTTTATGGCTTCCCAACAGATGGCACAGAGTGGGTACTTGCAGAATATTTGGTGAATGAATGAATGATTGGACAAAGCAATGGTCCACCTGCTCACACAGTGCCCGACCCGCCGGCTTCTTCAAAAGCCTGACTGCCACTTACAGCCACCGACCCATGATGCTGCCGACAGGCCCAGGGTGCTCAGGTCTCCCCGTGTCCACACGGAAGGGCTTCCGTCCTTCTGCCTGTGTGACTAGGGGACCTGCCCTTCCTGCCCAGCGACCACTGAGGGGAGAGGCTCTGGGAGGGGCCGGCCACTCCAGGAGGCGACGCGGTCAGACCCCGGGCCCTGCAGCACCCCAGACCTCACCGGTGCTCGGTGCGGAGAGAGCTTCTGCTCCAGCCCAGCCACCACCGCTGACGAGAGCCCCAAGGGGGGATGGAGCCAGCGCCCCCGGCTCTGCACCGCCTCGTCCCCCGCTGCTGGTGGTTTTGGCAGCCATCCGCACGCCTGGCCCAGACACCACGTCTGCGTTCCACAGCACTTCGGAACCATCGAGCAGAGTGAGCTGCTGGAGCCAATGTTTAGAAAACCCATCCATCAGCGTAGGAGCCTCTCCATAATCAGGGTGTTGTCACCAGGCGCAGGGCCGCTTGGTGCAGCTGCGGGGGAGTCTGAGTGACCCAGGCGTCCCCTGGTGATGGAGATACGGGGGGAGTGTGCGTGGGGAGGGCACGAGCCATCTGGAAGGGAACAGAGGTGGAGTCGTGGTCCCTTGGCCACCAGACAGCCACTGAGAGCGCCCCGGCCTGGACCCCGAGCACAGCAGGTGGAGCCCTGGCCTCGAAATGAGCAGTGCCGCCTGCCTGCCCAGCTCGCGGGTCCCCTTCCCACCTCACCTCTGCTCAAGCGCTCAGTGCTGGCCCCCTCCCCACAGGCGACCCTCCAGTGCTGTGACTGCCCCTCTGGGCTTCATGTTCCGGGGGCCGCGGGTGGACAGGCGGTGGACGGTGCTTGGGCCTGCTGGGGACGGGCTGTGGGCAGTGCACGCGGCCCCTCTTTACTTTTCCGTCTGTTCCGCTCACATCCTAATGACTTGCATACAGAGTGACCCAGGGCCTCCAGTTTCTAGCCTGTAGACCCGGAATCAGAACGCCCACCACCCTGGTTCACTGTGGAATTTACTGAGTCCCTTGAGGCTGGGTCCGGGCCTCGCCAAGCGGTCAGCGAGCATTGTTGCTGCTGTGGCTAAGTCAGGCGGTCCAGGTGCCGTCGTGGCCAGAGCAGGCCCGCGAGCTGGGGTGACTGTGCCCTCCCACGGGGCTTTGGGACTTTGTGGTTGGCTCTTGTTGCTTTAAGATATAATTCACATAATGCTAATCATTTTAAAGCAGTGGTCTCCAGCCTTTCTGGCACCAGGGACTGGTTTTGTGGAAGACAATTTTTTCATGGATCAGAGCTGGGTGGGATGGTTTGGGGATGATTCAAGCGCATTAACGTTTATTGTGCCCTTTATTATATTATGATTACATCAACTTCACCTCAGATCATCAGGTATTAGATCGTGGAGGCTGGGGACCTCTGCTATAAAGTATACAGTCCAGGGATCTGTAATACACTCACACAGGGTTGCACAGCCATTCAGTTCAGTCCAGTTCAGTCCAGTTCAGTCCAGTCGCTCAGTCGTGTCCGACTCTATGCGACCCCATGGACTGCAGCCCGCCAGGCCTCCCTGTCCATCACCAACTCCTGAAGCTTACTCAGACTCATGTCCATTCAGTCGGTGATGCCATCCAACCATCTCATCCTCTGTCGTTCCCTTCTCCTCTTCAATCTTTCCCAGCATCAGGGTCTTTTCCAATGAGTCAGTTCTTCACATCAGGTAGCCAAAGGATTGGAGTTTCAGCTTCAGCATCAGTCCTTCCAGTGAATATTCAGGACTGATTTCCTTTAGGATGGACTGGTTGGATCTCCTTGAAGTCCGAGGGACTCTCAAGAGTCTTCTTCAATACCACAGTTCAAAAGCATCAATTCTTCAGCACTCAGCTTTCTTTATAGTCCAACTCTCACATTGATACATGACTACTGGAAAAACCATAGGTTTGACTAGACAGACCTTTGTTGGTAAAGTAATGTCTCTGCTTTTTAATATGCTCTATAGGTTGGCCATAGCTTTTCTTCCAAGGAGCAAGTGTCTTTTAATTTCATGACTGCAGATTCACCATCTGCAGTGATTTTGGAGCCAAAAATAAATAAATAAATGTCTCTCACTGCTTCCATTGTTTCCCCATCTATTTGCCATGAAGAGATGGGACCAGATGCCATGATCTTGACTTTCTGAATGTTGAATTTTAACCCAGCTTTTTCACTCTCCTCTTTCACTTTCATCAAGAGGCTGTTTAGTAGCTCTTCTTCACTTTCTGCCATAAGGGTGGTGTTATCTGCATATCTGAGGTTATTGATATTTCTCCCAGCAATCTTATTTCCAGCTTGTGCTTCATCCATCCAGTCCTGCATTTCTCATGATGTACTCTGCATATAAGTTAAATAAGCAGGGTGACAATATACAGCCTTGACGTACTCCTTTTCCTATTTGAAACCAGTTGTTGTTCCATGTCCAGTTCTAACTGTTGCTTCTTGACCTGTATACAGACTTCTCAGGAGGCAGGTAAGATGGTCTGGTATTCCCATCTCTTTAAGAATTTTCCACAGTCTGTTGTCATCCACACAAAGGCTTTGGCATCGTCAATAAAGCAAAAGTAGATGTTTTTCTGGAACTCTCTTGCCTTTTCGATGATCCAGTGGATGTTGGCGATTTGATCTCTGGTTCCTCTGCCTTTTCTAAATCCATCTTGAACTTCTGGAAGTTCACGGTTTACGTACTGTTGAAGCCTGGCTTGGAGAATTTTGAGCATTACTTTGCTAGCGTGTGAGATGAGTGCAGTTGTGCATAGTCTGAACATGCTTTGGCATGCACAGCCATTACCACTGCTTAATTCTGGAGTATCTTCATCTCCCCAGAAGAAACCCTGGGCCCAACTGCAGTCACTTCCCATTCCCCGCACCCTCACCCCAGCCTTTGGCAACCACCAACTGGCTTGGTATGGATTAGCTTACTCCGAACATCTCATAGGAATAGAACCACAGGAACAGAAAAGGTTCGCTTCTTTCACTGAGCATCGTGTTGCCAACGTTCATCTGTGTTGCCACATGTATCTGAATTCTGTCTCTTTTTGTGACCATTAATATTCCCCTGTATAGACAGACCAGTTTTGTTTATCCATTCATCAAGGGATGGATATTGATGGGCCATTAATAGGTGGGTCATTTCCACTTCTGGGCTGTTAGGAATCACGCTGCTGTGAATATTTGGGTGTAGGTTTGCACAGACATGTATTTTCTGTTCTTTGGGATGCTCACCAAGCAGTAGAGTTGCTGGATGTGTTTTTTGAGGACCTACCAAACTGTTTTACTCGTGCCAAACTGTTCTGTTTCAGAAGACCATCTTGCTGAGATAGGACTTTCGCATTAGCTGGAGGAGAGGGTTCTCAGCAGGGCCAGGAGGGGGCGGGGGGCCCTGCCGACAACCTGCCCACAGAGCCCCGTGTTCACGTAGGACTTCAGGCCACGGCCTCCCCCTCAAGCCCAGGTGACTGCTTGGCTCCCCTGGGTTGGCTGTTTTCTCTACTTTCTTCCTACTCTCATTTATGGAAGTATAGTTAATTTATGATGTGGTGGTAATTTCTGCCATACAGCACGGTGATTTGGGTAAACATATATGTACATCTATATGCATTCTTTTTCATATTCTTTTCCATATACTTTATCACAGGATGCTGAATAGTGTTCCCTGTGCTATACAGTAAGACCTTGTATTTATCCATCCTGTATCTTATAGTTTGCATCTACTAACCCCAAACTCCCGATCCTTCCCTCTCCCACCTCCTTTCTCCCTTGGCAACCACAGATCTGTTCTCTGTGTCTTTGGGTCCGTTTCTGTTGCACAGATAAGTTCACTTGTGTTGTATGTTAGATTCCACATGTAAGTAATATCATGTGGTGTTTGTCTTTCTCCACCTGACTTACTTCAGTTAGTATGATAATCTCTTGGTCCATTCACATCTCTACAAGTGACCCAATTTTGTTCCTTTTTATGGCTGAGCAGTAATCCATTGTATGTGTGTACCACATCTTTATCCATTCACCTGCTGATGGTCATTCAGGTTGCTTCCATGTCTTGAAAAGTGAAAGTCGCTCAGTCGTGTCCAACTCTGAGACCCCACGGACGATACAGTGCATGGAATTCTCTAGACCAGAATATTGGAGTGGGTAGCCTTTCCCTTCTCCAGGGGATCTTCCCGACCCAGGGATCAAACCCAGGTCTCCCGCATTGCAGGAGGATTCTTTACCAGCTGAGCCACAGGGGAAGCCCATGTCTTGGCTATTGTAAACAGCGCTGCTATGAACATAGGGCTTCCCAGGTGTCTCAGAGGTAAAGAATCCACCTGCCAATGCAGGAGATGTGGGGTTGATCCTGGGTAGGGAAGAAGGAAATGGCAGTCCACTCCAGTAATCTTGACTGGGAAATCCCATGGACTGAGGAGCCTGGCAGACTACAAACCCATGGGGTCCCAAAAGAGTCGGACACAACTTAGCGATTAAAACAACCAACAACGAACATAGGAGTGCATTCATCTTTTTGAAGTAGAGTTTTCTTCAGATATATGCCCAAGAGTAGGATTGCTGGATCATTTGGCAATTCTAGTTTTAGTTTTTTGAAGAACCTCCATGCTGTTTTTCATCCTGGCTACACCAGTCTTTTTTCCCACCAACAGTGTAGCAGGGTTTCCTTTTATCCACACCCTCTCCAACATTTGTTATTTGTAGACTTTTAAACAATGGACATTCTAACCAGTGTGAGGAGGTACCTCATTGTAGTTTTCTCTAATAATTAGCAGTGTTGAGCATTTTTTCATTGTTCCTGTTGGCCATTTGCATTTCTTCTTTGAAGAAATGTCTATTGAGGTCTTCTACCATTTTTTGATTGGCTTTTTTGTTACTGAGTTATATGAGATGCTTGCATATTTTGGAAATTACGCCCTTGTTGGTCGATCATATCATTTGCAAATATTTTCTCCCAGCCCATAGACTGTCTTTTCATTTGGTTTATGGTTTCCTTTGCTGTATAAAAGCTTGTAAGTTTGATTAGATCCCATTTATGTTTGCTTTTATTTCTATTGCCTTGGGAGACTGACCTAAGGAGACGCAGGTGTGATTTATGTCAGAGAATGTTTTGCTGTGTTCTCTTCTGGCATTCTGGTGTCATGTCTTACATTTAAGCCTTAAGTCATATTGAGTTTCTTTTTGTGTGTGGTGTGAGGATGTGTTCTACTTCACTGATTTACATGCAGCGGTCTAAACTTTTCCAGCATGAGTTGCAAAAGAGATTGTCATTTCCCCATTATATATTCTTGCTTTCTTTGTTGAAGAGTAAGTGATGTTTAGGTGAGTGTGTTTATTTCTGTGCTAGCTATTCTATTCTGATGATCTATGTCTCTTTCTGTGCCAATACCATGCCATTTTGATTACTCTAGCTTTGTAGTACTGTCTGAAGTCTGGGAGGGCTATGCCTCCTGCTTTATTCTTTTTCCTCAGGATTGCTTTGGCAACTCTGGGTCTTTCATGGTTCCATATAAATTTTAGGATTATTTGTTCTCATTTTGTGAAAAATGTCATGGGTAACTTGATGGGGATCACATTAAGTCTCTGGATTGCTTTGGGTAGTATAGCCATAGCCATTTTAACAATATTAATTCTTCTGATCCAAGAGCATGGGATATCTTTCCATTTCTTTGAATCATCTTTCATTTCCTTTATTAATGTTTTATAGTTCTTAGCACTTAAGTCTTTTGTCAGCTTGGTCAGGTTTATTCCTAAGGGTTTTGTGTCTTTGGTTTTTTTTTTTTTTTTGGATGCAATTTTAAAAGGAATTGGTTTTTCACTTTTGCACTCTCCCGGCTTTAAACCACACTGTCCTCCCCTGTGTCTGCCACCTGTGGGAGTGGTCTGGGCACACGCATGGTCTGCCTTCCAGTGAGGCTTAGATACCCCAACTGTCTTTACTTACTTGTCCTAGACCTGGAAACATTCTGGACCAAAGAACAGTGACATTTCAGAGTCCTGGAAAAGAAAATCGCCTGGAGAAGTTTTTTCAAATGTTTGTATTTTGTTAGGAACAAGCAAGTAGAGAGGAAGGGACTTTGCAGCTGTGTAGTCATGGGCACATACCTTAGACTAAGGCTGTTTCCTCATCTGTAAAATGGGTTTAAAACTGCCTACCTGGCAAGGGGATCAAGCGACATTCTGTGGACAGGGCTCCCAGTAGGATCTGAAGGCACTCAGGAGTGCTCCCCTGACCGCAGGCATGAGGTGCTCTTACAGATCTGAGGTTTTTCAGTACCTGCCCCCCTTTTCCCCTATCTCCCTGCCGCCCTTCCCATTTCTTTCCTTCCACTTTTTCTCCTCTCCCTATGCTGGTGCCTTGCTTTCACTCTGCCCTCAGCTCCCAGGCAGCTTTGGGGTCCTCACGGTGTAGACCCCGACCTGAGGAGCTGCTGGCTGTCAGATCGCCTGGCGGTTTTCAAGGAGGGCCAGGCTGAATCCTCTTAGGAAGGATCAGATTATGCCCTGGGTCGTCTGCAGCACAGACTCCCAGGTCAGGGTGGCAGCAGACCCAGCAGGTGGTGTCCAGCCTGGCAACCCCGGGTCCCTCGGCAGCATGGAGGGAGTTTCCCATCTGCCTCCCTGGGTCCTAGTTTTCTTCCCCAGGAGACCCTCGCCAGAGCTCTGAGTGGCCCTTGGCTCTGAGCCGTCAGAGAGGCTCTGCTGTAGGGATACCACTCAGAGCAGAGGCCAAGGCTGTGCTGCATGAGGTCCGCTGCCAGACAAGGCGTGGCGACAAGGGCTGCAGGGCAGGTAAGGGATGAATGAACGGGCAGCGTCCCAGGTCGAGGGCTCCTGACACATGGATAGTACTTTTTAAAACTTCACCAAAAAAGACTATGTAATTAACACATAAAGTTAACGAAGCAGGAACACATGAAGGGACAAGAACCCCAAATCCCATCCTCTTGAGGATGAGTCTCTCCAAAACTGCCAGTTAATTCAGAAAAGTGAAAAGCAAAAAAAGTGACCCGAAAGGCCTAGCTAGGAATCCCTGGCCCCATTCCGGGATGTGTGTCCCAGGCAGGAGGGGTTTTCCTGGCGCGCCCCTCGGGCCACCGCCTCCGGAACTGGGGGGAGCGTGCCCGGAAAAAGTCTTCGAGAAACCAGTGCACACGGGAGGTTCCGTCCAAACAAACAGGCCGTCGGCCCTGTGGGTGAGCTGAGCTCTCCTCAGGAACCGGCGGCCCACTCTCCGCCGGCCGCCGCCCGTTCACCAGGGACGCTGTGCTGTGCCGACCGCCTTCCCCGGCCCCGCGCCGGGCAGCGCGCGGCGGCACAGCCCGGCCTCTGGTGACCGTGCTGTCTGTCTCCTCTCTCGTCCGCAGCGGTCAGGAATGACAGGAACAAGAAGAAGAAGGAGCCTTCGAAGCAGGAGTGCCCGGAGAGCTACGAGATGACGGCCGAGCTGGACGACCTCACCGAGAAGATCCGCAAGGCTCACCAGGAAACCTTCCCCTCGCTCTGCCAGCTGGGCAAGTATACCACGGTGAGAGGCCCCGCCCACGCCGCGCCGCACGCACACAGACGCACGCACGCACAGACGCACGCAGGCACAGACTCCTGCATATACTCTTGCACGCATGCGCCCTCGCCCTGTCATGCAGCCGCACTAGCACGGACGCGGAGGCACGTGCGCCCACCCGCCGACCCTCGGCTGGAGGGACCCGGCTCGGTAAGGGGGCGCTTCACCACCGCGTCCAGTCTGGGGATTTCAGCTGCGGTTGCGTCAAGTGGGCGCTTCCTCCCTCACAGTCACAACGCACAGGTGGGACCCGTCCTCACCCGGAGGCCCCTGCTCACGGGGACTTCTTCCTGGGCGGAGGGGTCGAGGGGAGCCAAGGGGTGCTCGGCGGCCTCGGCAGACAGCCGCGGGGAGCGCAGGGCTTTCCAGCTGGGAGAGCCCGCCCGCGGGGAGCGAGGCCTCCGAAGGAAGGACGAGGGTGGAGGGGCCCTGGGAAAGCAAAGGGGGGCTGCCCCGCGAGGCCCTCCGCTCCCCGCCTCCTCCCCGGGCATTGGCTCGCTGGGTCAGAAATGAAGAGAAGGGGGAGGTGGGGAGACGGGGCGGGAGGCCTGTTGTTGGCTGCTCTGGATGTGCCGGGGGAGATGGCGTCAGGTGTTTGGATTTTTCAAACTGATGTTTGTGCGTGTCGTGTTCACTGACGTGTAAATGTGTTTCTAGTGAGTAGCAGGTGATAGGCCCTCAAGAATGAGTGAGTGTAACTCGAATGTCGTTCTGGGTTCTTAAGTTCACGTTGCCCACCTAAGATGCAGGTTCTTTTGTAAAAATTCCAAATGTTGCAGTTTTGCTGATTCGATAACTGATGCGCTGGAAAAAGAATTGCATGAAAGGTCATAAGAGATAAGAGGTGATGATGGTGCCAGAAAAAGAGTGAGTGAGGCGCCTGCAGGCTGTGTGGTCAGTGGCACCAGATTCTGAAGAGCTGGCCCTGGACTTGGACACAGGTCCCCTGGCGGACCTGCGGACAAGAAGGAACCGAGAGCCTGCTTCCCCCTGGGCCAGCTTACAGAGCACCTGGAGCCCTTAAAGTGCAGGTTCTAATTCAGCAGGGTGTGGCTCCCAGGTGCCGCTGCTATGCACACCACACTCCTGAGTAGCAAAGGCCACAGATGCACTTCGAGTAGCAAGATCCAGGATGACATCCTGGGCCCGGCACCCCATGCCCTGGTGTCAGGGAGAAGAGATGCTGGCCCGTCTGTGAAGGTGCTGACCTGGCCTGGCTACTGACCTAGTACGCAAGTCCCACTTGAGCTCGGGGTCCGACCCAGGGCACATGCAGGATGGGCAACGTTGGGAGCTTTGAGGTCAGCCCGGGAGGGGAAGCAGGGCCAGAGACCTGGGTGATGCTCTGAATCAGGGACCAGGCGCCAGGTGTATGTGGTTTAAATCCTGCTTAACCACCAAGCAGCGGTGCGACTGTGTGCTCGTTACTTGCCTTCACTCTGTCTCGTTTTTGGGTTTCAGTCTGTAAGCAGTGGAGAGAAGTCTGGTTTGTGATGAGGGATCTTTATCATGGTTACCGTCGTCGTTACAACAGCCGATGCTCACCGAGCATTTAGTTCATGCCGAGGGCCATACCGAGTGTCTCACCTTGTGATTTCTTTGGTTCCTTCCAAGGCCCCCATGTCTCAGAGGAGTAAGTCACTTTCCCCACGTCCCATAGATACCAAGTGGCCTTAGACACGGCAGTCTGACTCCAAGGCAGCTCTTTTAACCCCAGGCGGTGCCCTGCACCTCAGGAGGATGGGCGGCAAGGCAGGATGGAGGCAGGAGCCCCTGGGTGTCTCTGTAGGAGGAGCGGCTGTTAACCAGGAATAAATCAGACCTTTTGCTCCAGAAGACAGAGAAAAGAGAGCCGTCACGGCAGGGAGAGCTTCCTGGAGGTGGAAGCTTCTGAGCCAGGTCAAGCAGTCAGAGACAGATGAGGGGTCACTTGCTGTCCGATCAGGGCCCCAGCCCTCTTCTGCTGGCAGGGATGTCTTAGGGTGGCCTCGTCTGTCTTGCAGACCCTGACTCACCTGGTCATCAGGTAAAGTGGCGGCACTCTGGTCTGGAGGGCGAGGCAAACACAAGTACGGATGGCACTTGCCTTTCTAGAGCACGTGGCCTGGGGCCAGACCTCGCCTCAGGATGGTCCCGCCTGTGGTCGGCACACCAGGACTCAGGTGGGCCTCTCTGGGCCCTTCCCCACCTCCCTCCTCCTGGGGAGCCTCTCCTTTGGGATTCTCTTTGGGCCTGAGGTCTGATCCACCTGCTTCCAGGCAAGGGGGCTCACGCGGTAGGCCCACCGCCCGCCTCAAGGCTTTGTGCGGCTGTGGGGTGAGTGTGGTACACATGGGGGGCTGGGGGCAGTGGACACTCCTGGGAGCAACCCCCACCCGATGGCAGAGAATGACCAGCTCCCCGGCAAGGTGGAACCCCCTCCCACCGCCCTCGCCTCCCCTACGCTTCCCGGAATTTCTGCTCAAAGGAGCAGCTTGTGTTCGATTCCTAGTCTCAGGGTCTGTTCTCAGCCCCAGACAGGGGCTCCCCGAGAGCCTCCAGCACCCCTTTCCGTGCCTCTTTGGATCTAGTGGGGAGTGTGGCTGACCCCTTGCAGAAGCCGCTCCAGAGTGTGGGGTCTAGCTGTTTTTTTTATTCTAAGCAACTTCCAGTCCTTTCTGGAAGTAAATAAGTAAAATTCAGAAGTAAATAAGTAACACCAGGCATGATACATTATTTGAAGGCTCTTGGTTCTGGGATGAGCTCTTTTTATAAAAAGCTTTTCTACAGGCCACGGCTCCCACTGCGAGGGGACTTCATGCACCTTTGCCAGGCTGGCACCCTCATCAGACGCCTGTGGCAGAAGTAGGCGGAGAGGAGTTAAAAAGGCAGCTAGCTGCCCATCTCCAGATCCTCGAAAGAGTGGCTCTTCCTCTTCCCTAATTAGGGTTGATTTGGGACCCTAGTCGGGCATCCCTGTGACTCAGCTGGTAAAGAATCCACCTGCAATGTGGGAGACCTGGGTTCGATCCCTGGGTTGGGAAGATCCCCTGGAGAAGGGAAAGGCTCCCCAGTCCAGCATTCTGGCCTGGAGAACTCCATGGACTGTGTAGTCCATGGGGTCACAGAGAGTCGGACACAACTGAGTGACTCTCACTTTGGGATCCTAGTCAGGGCCCAGTAGGCTGTGGGAGGGGAGGGCAGGAGCCTCGCCCCCACCCTCCACGCCCAGGCTGGGCAGGCGCTCAGCTCAGGCTCAGCGCTGCATTCCTTGGGGAGACCTCTGACCCCTCCCCCAAAAGCAAGGTAAGGAAGGAGTCCTTGTGGGGGCAGGCGGTGGATGACCCGCCCTCCAAAGAGGAAGCAACCCAGTGCCCGGAGGTTGGCTCTGCTTCCTTACTGAGCACCGCCGCGGCGTCCAGGTCTGAGGGCCTCCGAGGCCCAGGGTCAAGCCTTGCCCGGGCTGCTGGGGAGCTCTGTGACCTTGGAGCCCCGCCACTCATCTGTGTTTCGGGACTTGGAGTGGGGGCTGCCTCGTGGGGCTGCTGAGGAGGTTAAAGAGGGACACGAACCCTCTTTTCCAACACACAGTCAAGGTGGGCAGGGCTCCCCCCTGGACCTGTGCGGCCTCACCCGGGCCTGGCTCCACGGGGCGGGACAGAGGTGATCTCCAGGAGGTGCGGGCCCAGCCTGGGCACGCAGGCTGCCATCCCGGGGCTCGGGGGTGTGGGGAGTGGCACTGTGGGGCCATGAGGAGCCCTTAGTCCACTTGGAAAGGAGCGCACGTGGATTGCAGAGCACCCCGGATCCCCGGGAAGAGCGGCCGTCTCGCTCCATCCTGCAGCTGGTGCCCACGCCCTGCCCTCCAGCAGGGCCCCTGATTGCTGAGACCACCCAGCCGGCCAGAAGGGCGCCTGCAGGCTCCCGTCCCGGCCCAGGCATCTTAGAAGGGGGGTCCAGGAGCACCCCTGAAACCTCGCCTTCAGAGAGATCCTGCCCCATCTCCCTTGCTTCTCGCCAGACGTCTTGGGGGGCCCTCCCCCGCCCCCAGAGTGGCAGGGCTGTCAGAAGCGCCCAGGTCTGAGGACCACACTGCGTGTGTGTCAGGGTCTCTGTACCTCATCCTCCTGCGGACGGACGTGCCCGACTGCTGCTTCGCTGAGTCTCTGGACCCACAGGGAGGTGCAGCGTGTCACGCCCTTGCCTTGGCCAGGCCTGGCATCTTCCAGCCTCTGGGGTTTCCAACCAGGAGACAGGCTTCCAGAGACAAAGTCCAGGCACTGCGGTGCCCCGAGGGGCGGGCCGGGGCCGCAAATCGCAGCCCACTTCACTGGGCCTTAGGGCTGCAGGAGGGCGGCGATCCACCCGCCAGGTGAGCGGTCCTGGGAGTTGGACGGCATATGTGTCCAGTGCTGAGAAGGGGCCTGGCTCCCGGGAAGCCCCGAGAAGGGGCCGGTCCGGAGGCAGCATCTCTGCTAGAAATGTGACCGTGGACGCCGGGAACATGCTTCAGATGAAACTCAGGAGGGCCTCGGCTTCTCAGGGCAGAGACGCTGGGCCCCCAGAGGCCCTCGCCGCCCCCGGGACCCTCAGCTCCGTGTTCCCTTTCAGAGTTTCTGCAGACGGGCTTGATGTCCCCGCGACCCCACCTCCGCGTCCAGGCCTTGTTCTGGAAGTAACTCCAGTCAGAGCAGCAGAGAGCCGGGCGGCGGGGAGGGGGCGCCTTGCGCAACCGCAGTGGCCGTTTCCCTGCGTGTCCGGGTGGGGCTGGGCCGCTGCCCCAGAGGCCTGGGGGGTGCGTTCGGCCCTCGCGGGGCGGGCTGGGTCCTGCCCTCGAGGTGTCTGCTTCTCTGAGCCCGTCCCCCCACCCTCCCTCCCCGTGCCCCCCAGCCGCCTCCATCAGCGCCCCGAGCTCGCACTGACGGCCGGGTTCAGGCCGCAAGCTGTGGGCCCAGCACCCCAGTAGGGACACACCTGCTGGTTGTGTTTTGCCAGCCGCCTCGTCGCTTCGGTCTGCGTCGTGGTGAGTGAGACTCGCGTGCTGTTCGGATGGCTCTGCGCTCTTTGCTGGCACCTGGCCGCGTCCCTCCTGCGAGGCCGAGGCCAAGGAGGCCCATGTTCTGCCCCATGCCGGCGCGGCGGCGGGGACGGACCCTCTGTCGTGGGGGGCCTCGCCTGCTCACGCCCACCCCCGTGTCACCTCCCCACAGCCAGACAGAGCGCCGGGCGCGCCGCGGGAAGGACGCAGAGCCCTCCCGCTGCCCGGGTGCGCCAGGTCTGCGGGGACAGCTGGGACGGTGGGCGGGACCGCGGCCTCTGCCTGCGTCGGGGCTCCGAGCGACCCTCACGCACGGCTCCCTTGCAGCTCCAACCGCCTTCACAAGCAGAGCTCCGTGTCCAGACTCGGTGAGCCGAGCCTCCAGCGCTCTGGGCTCAGGTGTGTCCCTGGGTGTCCAGGCCCAAGCCCCAGCCTCGACCTTGCCTCTCCCTGCCTGCCAGGTCCCCCATTCCCTGGCCAGCCTCGTCCTCGCATCGGCTTCGGGAAGCTCCTCACTCAGCGATGTAGGGCGTGGCCCCTGGGGACAGGGCGGTGTGTCGGGGCTGAGGGCTGGGAGCACAGGCGGCCCCTGCGGGGGTTGTCACAGAGTGGCTGGGGGAGCCCAGGCGTGCCAGACTTGGGGGCGAGGGGTGCACCCGGGGGCAGGGCAGGGCAGGCCAGCAGGAGGGGCGGCCCTGCAGAGAGCCTGAGGCCGGCCCCGCTGTGCTTCTGCCCAGGGACGGAAGGGATCTGGGGGAGGCGAGTCAGCTGGACGGCCTTGCAGGCCGCAGGGAGGACTTGGCCTTCTAACCTCGGTGAGATGGGACATGTTAGCAGCACTGTGACTCGCTGTGACTTAGGCTTTAAGAGGAGGCCCAGATGCCTTTGGTTAAAGAACTCACTGTGAGGAGGCCAGGGCGGAATGAGGAAGGTCCAGGCAGGAGGTTTTGGGGGCCTTGGGGCGGGACCCCTTCCCCGGGTCCTGACACCTCTCTGCGAGGGGAATGTGAAACTCTCACCCCTAGTCCATCTTAACCCGTAACTCGACATCAGTTAGACATTTTCCTGTTGCGGGTGATAGAAGCCAAACGCAGATCGACTTGGACTAAACTCTAAAACCCTGGTGTGGTCCGGCGAGGCCGGATGCGGCATCTCGGTGTCCCCAGGAAGGGCCCTCTGCCTGTGGCCACCCTGGCTTTTCCGGGTCGAGTGGAGCCGTCGGTTCATCAGTTACAAAGCGGTGACGCCGCCTCCCATCCCTTCATTTGTTGGCAGGAGTAATTGTTAAAGAGAGCTTCTCCACTACTCGGTTATCCACTGGTCTGGGGGATAAGATTCTGATCATTTAAAAAAGATGAATCTAAGCTAAACTGTCAACTACCAACAATGCACCCCCCCTCCCCCGAGCCCCGAGGGAGGCTGGTGAAGACGGAATTGTCCGCGCGTTTAGTAGGAGCGGTGTTCGGTCCCCTGCCTTCCGCCGGGCTTCCCACAACTAGCCCTGACCGCATTTTCTCTCCCTGTAGAATTCCAGCGCCGACCATCGAGTCCGGTTGGACCTGGGCCTCTGGGACAAATTCAGTGAACTGGCCACCAAGTGCATTATTAAGATCGTGGAGTTTGCCAAACGCCTGCCAGGTTTCACCGGCCTAACCATCGCAGACCAGATCACCCTGCTGAAGGCCGCCTGCCTTGACATCCTGGTAGGTGGGCTGCACGCCCGCCGTCGGGGTGGGTGGGGAGGAGGGGCCGGGGTGCCTCTGAGGACACCCCCGGGGCTCTGGGTCCGCTGCCTGATGGCCAGGGGCGCCCCCGGAGCTGGGCAGCACCACCTGGGGTGGTGAACCTCTCTGGGTGGCCTGGGAAGCGGCCCGCAGCCCCACACTGTGGCTCCTGGGGCCTGGAGGTGTGAGGGCCCGTCACGCCCGTCCTCTGCCCAGCGCTGGCCGGGCTGGTGCCCTCGGGCAGGGAAGCTGTGGAGGTGGCAGGGGCGTGTCCCGCCTGGTGCAGGGGGTGCAGGGTGTCTGGAGGAAGTTGGACGCAGGGAGAGTGGCGTGAGCTTTCAAGGTACTTTGAAATCATCGATTATTCTTTGTGTTACATCTTTTCATAGCCTCGGGTATAAACAGTTCTGCCAAGCAAATCCAGTTACTGTAATTAGACACACTCTCCTTCTCCTGAGGTGGAGGGAGGGCTCGGACGGGTCAGTCGTGCGGGACACGCGCGTGTGTGTGTGTGACTCGGACAATCCAGTCATGCGGGACACGCGCGCGTGTGTGTGTGTGTGTCTTCCTAGGGAAGTTGGATCTCAGGAGCGAGAACAGTTGCTCTGGAACCTGCAGGTTCAGGGATCCTGAGTGTGTCGTACCTTCTCGTGAAATCAGAGGGTCTTGGATGAGCCTAGAAACGTTCGGGACAGTGAAACGTCTGAGCCGGGCTGCCTGTCCTGCGCCGAGGCCTGTAGTTGGTAAAGCCCAGCTCGCCTGATGCGGAGCGCCGCAGGGACCGGCCGTCTTCTGGGTGTGCTGGGCGGGGCGCTCCTCGTGCCTCCAAGGGCGCACGGCAGTGCGGGCCTGAGGCTCCCGGGCGCGAGCGGGGGGCGTTCGGGTGTGGCCCCAAGGACGGAGCCCCGCGGGCCCCTGGGTCACGTGGGCCCCACCCCGCCGCGAGTCTGAGCTGCAGCCAGGCGGCCGGGGACTGGGGTCCTGACCCCGCGCCGCCCGCGGGCCTGGCGCCTCCAGGCTTTGGGCACCCGGGTCTCCCTTCTGTCCGGGTGCCGGGTGACACTTGTGATCCCCGCACCCGCCACCTTCAGGGCAGGAGGGCATGAGGGGCCCCGGGGCGGGGGGAGTGCCACCTGGCGCTGACGCAGAGCCCGGCTGCTCCCTCCCGGGACCCACGCGTCAGCCCTTCTCCGTGGAGTCAGGAGGGACGGGAGCTGCTTTCCGTGGCCTCTCCTGGCCTCAGTTTACCCTTGTGTAGGGCAGCCATGAGGTCACCCGGGAGGGCCTTCACGGGGTCATGTGGTCCTGGGCAGTGGGTGGAATGGCCCGGGGCTCGGCCAGTGGCCACGAGGGGAGCGGGGCCAAGGCCTGCTGCGGCTACAGGCTCTGGGCCCAACTCAGGCCGTTTTCCATCGCGCTCTGCTGGCTTCTCGGGTGCAGCGTGGTGTTGGGGTGCTGTAGGCGGGGGTGAGCTCTAGCAGGGGCGGAGGAGGCGGGCAGACAGGGATACTCAGGAGGCCCTTGGCACCGCTCGTGTCCGAGACTTGTGGCAAAGACCCAGATCCTGAAAACCACCGTGTCAGGGAGCATCTCTCGAGTAAGGACGTGGCCCACTGACTGTTGAGAGGAGGCCCTGCGGAAGCCGGGAGCGCTGCGGGCGGAGGGACAGACGGACACCCCCGGGTCGGGCTGCGGAGGTCGCGCTGGGGTGGGCTGATGGTCCAAGGCCCCCGTCCCCCCGCCATCTCCCCATGGCGGGGACGCCCCCGTGACGCCCAGCGCCCTTTGTGGCTCGGGGGTCCGTCCAGGGAGGAGCGGTCCTGCGTGACCTGGTCCCTCTGCCCGGGACTCAGTGGACACGGGCTCCCGAGGGGAGCGGCTCCCTGTCCGTCCCCGGGTCCCTGTGAGGAAGGCCTCCGCCCGCGGGCCTGGGGCGACGAGGAGCAGCGCTCTGTGCTGTTGTGGCCCCGTGGCTGAGTCTTGTCCGACTCTGCACCCGCTGGAGGCAGCCCCATCTCCTGGCGATGCTCACACTCGCGTCCTCAGTGACTCCTCCGCAGTGAGGCTGTTGGGAGAACCGAGCCGTCCTTGCTGGAAACCCTGGCTCCTTCCCTTTAGCCTTCAGGCCCTCCTCAGCAGCAGCGTCGCCTGTGAGCCCGCCGTGTCTGTGTGTGTGACAGGGGCCACGCCGCTGTCTCGAGCTGTGCTCCCAGGACGGCATGGAGGACGGCATGGAGGCCGCGGTCTGAGAGCTGCGATTACGAGGAAGCTTGGTTTCAGACTTAGCGCTTAGTAACATGAAGCATTTCCTTTATGATTCTTTAAGTTGATAACTTGTTAACACAGTATGTTGGATCTCTTGGGTTAACTAAAACATATTGTTAGATTTTAAAAAATGTTTTATCATGGAGCATAGATGGTTGGATGGCATCACCGACTGAATGGACGTGAGTTTGAGCAGCGCCAGGAGAGGAGCCTGGGGCCTGCCGTCCAGGGGGCCGCAGAGCGACCGCGGCTGAGCGACAGCAGCTGACTTGCAGTGTTGTTTGAGGTGTACGGTGCAGTGATTCAGTAATGCACGTGTTCATGCGTCTCTGCGCTTTTCTCACCTTCTTCCCTGTGTGTGTCATTACCGAACCCTGAGCGGAGTTCCCTGCGCTCCACAGTAGATCCTTGTTGATCATACATAGTGTGCACGTGTTCCCCCAGACTCCTCATGCATCGCTCCCTTCTGCTTTCCCCCATGGTAACTAAGGCTTTCCCCCCACAGTCTGTGAGTCTGGCCCTGTTCTGTAAATAAGTTCTTTTGCATCATAGTTCAGATTGGACTTTTAACTGAGACCCTCTGGCGTTTTTCTCCCTCTGACTCATTTTACTCAGTGTGACCGTCTGTAGGTCCATCCGTGCTCCTGCATATGTCATTGTTTCATTTTTTAAAGTGGCTGATCAGTATCCCATTGTAAACGCACAGACCACATCCTTGTCCATCCCTCAGTGGACACAGGTTGCTTCCACATCTTGGCTGTTACAATGCTGCCTTGAACATAAGGGTGCATGTATCTTTTCAAGTTATGGTTTTCTCTGGATATACGCTCAGGAATGAGGTTGCCAGATCATATGGCAGGTCTGTTTTTAGTTTCTTAAAGAACCTCCACACTGTCCTCCAGAGTGGGTGCACCAGTTTACATGCCCACCAACAGTGGAGGAGGGTTCCCTTCTCTCTGCACCCTCCCCAGCATTTATTGTTTGTGGATTTTTTTGATGCGAGCCGTACTGGCTGGTGTGAGGTGATACTAAGATCTCAGTGTAGTTTTAATTTGAATTTTTCTAATAGCAATGTCAGACATCTTTCCGTGTGCCTGTTTGCCATCTGTGCATCTTCTTTGGAGAGATGTTTAGGTCTTCTGCCCGTTTGTTGAGTGGGTTGTTTGTTTTGATGCTGTTAAGCGTCCTGAACTGTTGCTAAATTTGGGAGATTATTCCCTTGTCAGTCACATCATTTGCAAACATTTTCTCCCAGTCTGTGGGTTGTCTTTTCATTTTGGTGATTGTTTCCTTTGCTGTGCAGAAGCTTTTGAGTAGGTGCTATTTCTTTGTTTTCATTTTATTTCCATTATTCTGGGAGATGGATCCAAAAAAGATACTGTTGCAATTTTATATTAGAGAGTGCTCTATCTGTGTTTTCCTCTAGGAGATTCAAGTGTCCAGTCTCAGATTTAGGGCTCTAATGCATTTTGAACTAATTTTTGCATATAGTGTTAAGGAATGATCTGATTTCTTTTTTCTTTTTTTTTCGCATGTAACTGTTCAGGTTTCTCTGCACCATTTGTTGAAGAGACTGTTTTTCCAACACTGTGTAGCCTTGTCTCCTTTCATGATGGATTGATGATGGGGCATGGTTTATTTCTGGGCTTTGTATTCTGTGCCCTTGATCTTTATTTCTTCTGTCTTGTGCCAGAAGATGCTGCTTTTGACGACTGTAGCTCTGTCATGTGGTCTGAAGATGGGCCTGATTCTTCCTGCCCCATTCTTCTTGTTCAAGATTGCTTTGGCTTCTGGGTTTTGTGTGTTTCTGTACAGATTATTAGGGATTTTTTTTATTCTACTTCTGTGAAATATACTATTGGTAATTTAATAGGGATTGTATTGAATCTGTGGATTGCCTTGAATAGTATGTTTCATTTTGGCAATTTTGATTCCTCTAATCCAAGCATGTGCTATGTCTTTCTATCCGTGTATCATCATCGGTTTTGTTCATCAGCATCTTAACACTTTTCAGGATATGGGTCTTTGGCCTCCTTAGATACTAGGTTTATTCCTAGGTATTTTATCATTTTTGTTGCAGTGCTAAATGGGATTGTTTCCCTAATTTCTCTTTCTGATCTTTCATTATTAGTGTGTAAGTATGCAAGAGATTTCTGTGTATATCTTTTGTACACGCACCTCACTGCATGTATTGATGAGTGCTAGGTTTCTGGTAGCCACCGTAGGATTTTTTATTTATAGTGTCACGTCATCTGTGAACAGTGACACAGGTTAGCTTCTTTTCCAATGTGAATTCCTTTTATTTTTCTTCTCTGATTGCCATGGCTAGACCTTCCATAAATGTTGAATAAAAGTGGCAAGAGTAGACCTCCTTCTCTTGTTCTCAATTGTAGAGGAAAGGGTTTCAGCTCTTCACCATTGAGTATGACGATAGTTATGCATTTGTTGTATATGGTCTTTATTATGTTGAAGAAAATTCTGTGTCCATTTTCTGTAGAGTTTTTGATCATAAATGGGGCTGCATTTTGTCAAAAGCTTTCTCTGCATCTATTGAGATGATCATATGGTTTTTATTCTTCAGGTTGTTAATGTGATCACATTGATTTGCAGATATTGAAAAATCCTTACATCTCTATGATAAATCCCACTTGCCATGGCATATGATCCTTTAAAAGTATTGTTGGATTCGGTTTGCTGGCATTTTGTTGAGGATTTTTGTATCTTGTGTTCACCAGGAATATCAGTCTGTAATTTTCCTTTTCTGTGATACCATACCTGGCTTTGGTATCAAGGTGATGGTAGCCTTGTAGAGTGAGTTGGGCAGTGTTCTATCCTCTGAAACTTTTGGGAAGAGTTTCAGAAGGGGAGGGGTTAACTTTCCTCTTAACATTTGATAGAATTTGCCTGTGAAGCCATCTGGTCCAAGACTCTTGTTTGTCGGAAGTTTTTAAATCACAGTTTCAATTTCAGGACGTCTGATTTGTTGGTCTGTTCGTACTTTCTATTCCTTCCTTCTTCCTTCCGTCTTCCTTTCTTCTTGGAGTTTGTCGGTTTCCTCTAGATTGTCAATTTTGTCAGTGTGTAGTTGCTTGTGGTGATGATCTCTTATGGTCCTGTTTCTTTGCTCTGCATTGTAACTTCTCTTTTTTCATTTCTGATCTTTTTTTTTTTTTTTTTTTTTTTTTTTGGATGAACGTGGCTAAAGGTTTTTCAGGTTTTATTTTCTCAAAGAAATGGCTTTTGGCTTCATTGACCTTTGCTGTCTTTTTGTTCATTTCTATTTTTTCTGCTTTGCTCTATGATGTTTTTCTAACTTTGATATTTTTCTAACTATGATGTTTTTCTAACAAAAACTAATGAGTTTTTGTTGTTGTTCTTTCTCTAACTGTTCTAAGTATAAGATTAGGTTGTCTGAGGGGTATTTTTTTGTTTGTTACTTGAGGTAGGTTTGTATTGCTGTAAACTTCCCTCTTAGAACTGTTTTTGCTGCATCCCCTAGGGTTTTTGGGTTGTGATGTTTTCATTTTCACTCATCTCTAGACATTTTTTGATTTCCTGTCTGATTTCTCTAGCAGTCCATTGTTTAGTAACATGTTGCTTAGCCTCCAGGTTTTTGTGTTTTTCACAGTATTTTTTTCTTGTAGTTGGTTTCTGATCTCATAGACTTGTGGTCAGAGAAGATGCTTGATATGCTTTCGGTTTTCTTGAATTTGCATAGGTTTGCTTTGTGGCCCAGCATGTGATCTGTTCTGGAGAATGTTCCTTGCACACTTGAGAAGAATGTGTATTTGCTGATTCTGGATTAAATGCTCTATGAATAGTGTCATTTAAAGCCTGTGTTTTGTTATTGATTTTGCTGTTAGATGATCTGTCCATTGATGAAACTGAGGTGTTAAAGTCCCCGGTATTACTGTTACTGTTGGTTTTCCCTTTTATGGTTCTTAGTATTTGCATTGTATATTGATGTGCTCCCGTGGTAGATATATATTTGCAGTTATATTTTCTTGTTGATCCTTGTGATCATGATGTAGTGTCTCTTTTTGTCTCTTATAAGTTTTTACTTTAAAGTCTATTCGTAGGATTTCCCTGGCAGTCCAGTGGTTAAGAATCTGCCTTGCAATGTGGGGGACGTGGGTTCGATCCGTGGTTGGGGAACCAAGATCCCACATTGCTGCAGAGCAGCTGAGCCTGACGGCCGCAACTACTGAACCAGCTGCTTCAACTAACACCTGAAGCAGCCAAATAGATAAATTTGCATAAAGAAAGTCTGTTTGTCTGATATGAGTATTGCTCTTTCAGCTTTCTTTTGATTTCTATTTGCATGGAATACATATTCCTATATTTGAAGTGGGTCTCGTAAACTAAGTGCTCCAACCAAGAGACATAGACTGGCTGAAATGGATCAAATGGAAATCAGTCCAAATAGTCACTGGAAGGACTGATGCTGAAGCTGAAACTCCAATACTTTGGCCACCTCATGTGAAGAGCTGACTCATTGGAAAAGACCCTGATGCTGGGAAAGATTGAAGGCAGGAGGAGAAGGGGACAACAGCGGATGAGATGGTTGGATGGTGTCACCAACCCAGTGGACATGAGTTTGGGTAAACTCCGGGAGTTGGTGATGGACAGGGAGGCCTGGCGTGCTGTGGTTCATGGGGTCGCAGAGTCAGACACGACTGAGCGACTGAACTGAACTGCTGTCAGTCTTTGCTGCTGCGTTCAGGCGTGCTCTGGTGTGACGCACAGGACCCTCTCTGGCTGCAGTGCACGGGCGTCTTGTTCCCGAGCACAGGCCCTCAGGCTCGCGGGCTTCAGTCATCGGTGCTCACAGGCTTCAGTACTTGCGGCTTGAAGGCTCCAGAGTGCAGACTCAGTGGTTGTGGCACGTGGGCTGAGGTGACCCACGCGTGTGGAATCTTCCTGGAGCAGGCATCGTCCCTGTGTTGCCTGCCTTGGCAGTCAGTTCTTAACCACTCTCCCCCTAGGGAGCCCCTTCTCTTGTGACTTGATGATTAACTTCAGTGTTGTGTTTGGATTCCCTTTTCTTTTTAGTGTATCTGTTGTAGATCTTTCTGTTTGCGATGACCACGAGTTTCTTTTTAGGAAAAAAAATCTGATTGAGTCGTTCGGCTGTATCACGTTAGCTACAGCACGTGGGCTGTGCATTGCCCCAGGCAGGCTCTCTCCCTGTGGCCCCCAGACTCGCTGTGGCGTTTGGGCTCAGTGGGCGTGGTCATGCCCTCAGTGGGCGTGGTCAGGCCCTCGGTGGGCGTGGTCGCGCCCTCAGTGGGCGTGGTCAGACCCTCGGTGGGCGTGGTCGGGCCCTCAGTGGGCGTGGTCAGACCCTCGGTGGGCGTGGTCAGGCCCTCGGTGGGCGTGGTCACACCCTCAGTATTTGCATCGCGTGGCTTCATTGCCCCACAGCATAGGAGCTTAGTTCCCCTGTGCCATGACGCACTTAGTTGATCAGTCATGTCTGACTCTGTGACCCCGTGGACTGTAGCCCACCAGGCTCCTCTGTCCGTGGGGATTCTCCAGGCAAGGATGCTGACGTGGGTTGCCACTACCAGGGACCAGACCTGTGTCCCCGTCTTGCAAGATGGATTCCTAACCAGTGGACCACCAGGGAAGTCTCACCATGAGGTTTTGATGTAGCATCTTAGATATAAACAAGATTTGTGTGTTTTTTACGTCACTGGTCTTTTAATTTCAAATGCATTTGCAGTATCCTGTTTGTGCTCGCCTCGTTTCTCAGTGACTGGTTTGATATGTTGTGTGGGGCTGATTTCCTGTTACTCTGGGTTTGCTTTCTCTGGTGAGCTTTTCCGTTCATAGTTTTCATGTTTCTCATTTTGGCCTTTTCTTTTCCACTTAGTATTTGTTATAAAGCTGATTTGGTAATGTGGAATTCTCTTAGCTTTTCCTTGTCTATAAATCATTTGATTTTTCCCTCAGATGTGAATGAGCGCCTTGCTGGGTAGGTTATTCTTGGTCGTAGTTCTTCCCATTTATCACTTTAAAAATGTTGTGCCACGCCCTCTGGCCTGCAGAGTTTCTGTTGAGAAATCTGCTGATACCCTTACCAGAGTTCCTTTGTGTGTTATTCGTTACTGTTCCTTTGTTGCTTTTAATGTTTTTTCTTTGTCTTTGATTTTTGCTGATTTGATTACTGTGGGTCTCGACATGTTTCTCCTTGTGTTGATCCTGCCTGGGACTCTGTACTTCCTGGATTTGAGTCTTTCCTTTCTCATGTTATAGATATTTTGAGCTATTATATCTTCAGATACTTGCTCAGGTCCGTTCTCTCTCCCCTCCTACTGAGACCCCTGTAGTGTGAATGTTGGTACAGTCAGTGTTGTTCAGAGGTCTCTCTTTTCACGTTCTCTTTTCTTTATTCTGTTCGTGATGGTGATTTCCGTCATTCTGTGTCCAGTTTACTTTACCTGTTCTTCTTCCTCACTTATTCTGGTTTTGATCCCTTCTAATGTATTTTTCATTTCAGTTATTGTTTAACTCTGTTTTTTCTTCAGTTCCTCTAGCTGTCTGTTAAACACATGTTGCACCTTTCCTATATTTCCTCCATCCTTTTTCTGAAATTGTGGGTCATCTTCACTAACGTTGTTCTGAGTTCTTTTTACAGCAGGTTGCCTACTTCACGCAGTCGTTTCATCTGGGGTTTCATCTCATTCCTTCATTTGGAAAGATTCCTTTGATGTCTCATTTTGTCTGACTTTCTGTGATTGTATTTTCTGTTCCATGGGCTGCAGAATTGTCGTTCTTGCTTCTGTTGTCTGTCCCCTGGTGGCTGAAGCTAGGAGGCTTGTCCTGGCTCCCAGACGGATGGGCCTCCAGTAGTGGGTAGAGCTGGCTCTTGTCCCTCTTGGGGGAGGACTGTGCTCAGGGAGGCCTGAAGCCTGTCTGCTGACGCATTGGCCATGTTCCCACCCCGTGTTGCTTGGCCTTAGGCGACCCAGCTCTGGCCCCTGTGGGATGCTGGGGCTGATGGCGGCCTTCAGGGGGAGTCACACCAGCAGGCACTTTCCAGAGTTGCTGCTGCCGGTGCCTCTGTCTCTGCGGTGAGCCTGACACGGGCCCTCCGCACCCCCCAGGAGACCCTGCAGGACCAGGCTCAGGAGGCCCGCTCTGCACAGGTCCTCGTACGTGCCCCTCAGGAGTGGAGCCTCTGTCTCCCCCACTTACGTGGAATTCCTGCAGTCAGACCCGCTTGCCATCAAAGCCGGGTTCTCTGGGGGCCCCTCCTTCCATCGTCAGACCTCCAGGCTGGGACGCCTGCGTGGGGCTCGGGACTCACGCCTGGGGGAGAGCTTTTGTGGTGTGACTGTTGCCCAGCGTGTGCATTGCCCACCCAGAGGGTATGGGGTTTGATTTTATTGTGATTCCTCCCTCCTGCGATTTCATTGTGGCTTCTCCGTCTTTGGGCATGGAGTATCTTGGGGTTTTGTTTTGTTTTGTTTTGTTTTTTTGTTTTTGTTTTATCTTTATTTTTTTTGTTGTTGTTTTTTTTGTTTTTTTGATGATGATGATTTTTCATCAGTTGTGACTTCAGTGGTGTTGTGAGAAGGGAATTAATTAGCTCAGGTCCTTATACTCTGCCATCTGGAGCTAATCTGTTTTTGTATGTCTTTTTCTTCCCTACCTCTTTGGTTCTCTTCTTTTGTGATTTGATGACTACCTTTATTGTTGTGTTTGGATTGCATTTTCTTTTCTGTACGTGTTTATCTATTGTATAGTTTTGGTTTATGGTTACCGTGATGTTTTGATACTGAAGTCTATATATAAGCCAGATGTTTTAAGTTGCTGGTCTTTTAATTTCAGTGCATTTCCAGCGTCCTGCATTTGTTCTCTCCTCCTCTCACAATTGCTGGTTCTGATGTCATGTTTTGTGTGTGGGTGATTTCCCACCTGTACCGTATGCTTGCCTTTACCAGTGAGTTTCTCCATTCATGATTTTCACATTTCTAGTTGCAGTGTTTAATTTTCTGCTTAGAGCAGTTCCTTTAGCATTGTTACAAAGCTGGTTTGATAGTGCTGGATGCTCTTAGCCTTTTGCGTGTCTGTAAGGCTTTTCGTTTCTCTGCCAAATCTGAAGGAGAGTCTTGCTGGGTAGAGTATCTCTGGTTGTAGCTTCTTGCTTCTCATGACCTTAAATATCTCATGCCACCCACTTCTGGTCTGCACAGACTCTCCTGGAAAATAAACTGATAATCTTATGGAGATTCCCTAGTATGTTACCTTATTGCTTTCCCCTTTTTGCTTTTAATATTGTTTCTGTCTTTTCATTTTTTTAGTTTGATCACCATGTGTCTTGGCCTGTTCCTCCTTGAGTTTGTCCTCACCGAGGCTCTGCACTGCCTGGACTTGGGTGACTGTTTCCTTTCCAGTGTTACAAAATTTTCCAGCTATCACCTCTTCAAATATTTTCTCAGGTCCTTCCTGTCTCCTCCTTCTGGGCCCCATATAATGAGAATGTTGGTGGATTTAGTGTTATCCCAGGGGTCTCTTAGATTGTCCTCATTTCATTCCTTTTTCTTTATTCCACGGCAATGATTTTTAACATTTAGTCTTCCAGTTTATTCATTCATTCTGCTCAGTTATTCTGCTGTTTATTCCTTTTAGTGTATTTTATTTAATTTAAGGTTAATTGCTTTATAGAGTTGTGTTGGTTTCTGCCAAACATTGACATGAATCAGTCACAGGTATACATATGTCCCCTCCCATCGAACCTCCCTGCCACATCCCTGCCCATCCCACCCCTCTAGGTTGACACAGAGCCCCCGTTTGAGTTCCCTGAGTCATCTAGCACGTCCCCATTGGCTGTCTATTTTACATACGGAAATGTAAGATTCCTTGTTATTCTCTTCATACATCCCACCCTCTCCTCCCTTCCGCCTACCGTGTCCATAAGTCTGTATGTCTGTGTTTCCTTTGCTGCCCTGCAGATAATGTCATCAATATAGTCTTTCTAGATTCTATATATTTGCATTAGTATATGGTACTTGTTTTTGTCTCTGTGACTGACTTCACTCTGTATAACAGACTCTAGGTTCATCCAGCTCATCAGAACTGAAATGCATTCCTTTTTATGGCTGAGTAACATTTTATGGTGTATACGTATTACAGCTTCCTCATCCACTCACCTGTCAATGGACATCTTGGTTGCTTCCCTGTTCTTGGTATTAAACACTGCTGCCCTGGACATTGGGGTACGTGTGTCTTCTTCAGTTTTGGTTTCCTCAGGGTGTATGCCTAGGAGTGGGATTGCTGGGTCATATGGTGGTTTTATTCCTAGTTTTTTTAAGGAATCTCCATAACGTCTTCCATAGTGGCTGTATCAATTCACATTCCCACCAATGTGCAAGAGCGTTCCCTTTTCTCCACACCCTCTCCAGCATTTATTGTTTGTAAACATTTTGATGATGGTCATTCTGACCAGTGTCAGGTGATATCTCATTGTAGTTTTGATTTGCATTTCTCTAATAACGAGCAACGTTGAGCATCTTTTCATGTGTTTGTTAGCCATCTGTATGTCTTCTTTGGAGAAATGTGTATTTTGGTCTTTTTTCCACTTTTTGACTGAGTTGTTTGTTTTTCTGATATTGACTTGTATGAGCTGCTTGTATACCTTGGAAATTAATCCTTTGTCAGTTGTTTCATTTGTTATTATTTTTCCTATTCTGAGGGTTGTCTTTCACCTTGTTAATAGATTCCTTTGCTATGCAAAAACTTTTTTAAGTTTAATGAGGCCCCACTTATTTACTTTTGTTTTTAATTCTGTTACTCCAGGAGGTGGGTCATAGAGGATTTTGCTTTGATTTATGTCATCGTGTGTTCTGCCCATGTTTTCCTCTAAGAGTTTTATAGTTTCTGGTCTTACATATAGGTCTTTAATCCATTTTGAGTTGATCTTTGTGTATGGTGTTAGGAAGTGTTCCAATTTCATTCTTTTACATGTAGCTGTCCAGTTTTCCTAGCACCATTTATTGAAAAGGCTGTCTTTGCCCCATTGCATATTCCTGCCTCCTTTGTCAAAAATACAGTACCCATAGGTGCATGGGTTTATTTCTGGGCTTTCTGTCTTGTTCCATCGGTCTGTATTTCTGTTTATGTGCCAGTACCATACTGTCTTGATGACTGTAGCTTTGTAGGATAATCTGATGTCAGGAAGGTTGATTCCTCCAGCTCCATTCTTCTTTCTCAAGATTGGTTTGGCTGTTCTAGGTCTTTTGTGTTTCCATATGAATTGTGAAATTTTTTGTTCTGATTCTGTGAAAAATACCATTGATAATTTGATAGGTGTCACGTTGAATCTGTAGATTGCATTTGGTAGTATAGTCATGTTCATAATATTGATTCTTCCAACCCAGAGATGTGGAATATCTCTCCATCTGTGTATGTCGTCTTTGATTTCTTTAATCAGTGTCATAATTTTCTGTGTACAGTTATTTTGTCTCCTTAGGTGAGTTTACTCCTAGATATTTAGTTCTTTTTGTTGCAATGGTGAGTGGAATTGATTCCTTAATTTCTCTGATTTTTCATTGTTAGTATATAAAAATGCAAGTGATTTCTGTGTATTGATTTTTCTATCCTACAGCTTTGCTAAATTCACTGATTAGCTCTAGTAATTTTCTGATACTATCTTTAGCGTTTTCTACGTACAGTATCATGTCCTCTGCAAACAATGAGAGGTTTAATTCTTCTTTTCCAACCTGGATTCCTTTTATTTCTTTTTCTTCTCTGATTGCCGTAGCTAGGACTTCCCAAAATTATGTAGAATAATAGTGGTGAGATTAGGCACCCTTGTATTGTTCCTGATCTTAGAGGGAATGCTTTCATTTTTTCACCATTGAGAATAATGTTTGCCGTGGGTTTATATATGGCCTTTACTGTGTTGAGGTAGGTTCCTTCTGTGCCCATTTTTTGAAGAGTTTTTATCATAAATGTGTGCTGAATTTTGTCAAAGGTTTTTTTCTGCATCTATTGAGATAATCATATCCTATCTTTCAAATTGTTACAATATATCACATTGGTTTTGCATATATTGAAGAATCCTTGCATCCTTCAGATAAACCCAAATTGATCATGGTGTATGAGGTTTTTAATGTGTTGTTGGAATCTGTTTGTTAGGATTTTGTTGAGGATTTTTGCATTGGTGTTCATCAGTGGTACTGGTCTGTAACTTTTTCTGTGTTGTCTCTGTCTGACCTTCTCTGTATTTTTAATTTCAGTTGCTGTGTTGTACAGCTTTTTTGTTGGTTAAATTTTCTAGGTCTCTGTTAAGCATGTTGTGTATTTTATTGGTCTGTTCTTCCGTTCCTTCTCTGAGAGCTTGGACCATCTCGAGTACCATTACTCTGAATTGTTTCTCAGACAGATTGCCCCTCTCTACCCCACTTAGTTATTTTTCTGGGGTTTCATCTTGTTCCTTTGTCTGAGACATATTTCTCTGCCATCTTATTTTTGCCCACATTTCTGGGTTTGTGGTCACCGTTTCCCAAGGCAGAACTGGAATTCTTGGCTCTGGTGTCTGCCTCGTGGTGGGGGAGGTTGGTTCAGGGACTTCTGCAGCCTTCCTGGTGGGAGGGGCTGGAGGCTGCCCTGGGAGGACGTGTCAAGGGCGTGTGTTGGGCAGTTGCGGGCTCAGGACGGCTTTTGGCAGCCTGTCTGCTGCTGGGTGGGGCTGTCCTCTTGCTCATTATTTGGCCTGGGGTGCCCCAGCGCTGGGACCCGCTGCATAGACCAGGTGTCAGTGCCAGACGGTGACCTCTGGGGCGTTTGCTCCGATGAGTGTTCGCGGTCCCTCTGCCACCCTTGTCCTTGTGCCCACAGTGAGCCTCAGCTGCCCCTGCGTCTCCCCGAGACCCTCTGGAGCAGCAGGCGGGTCTGGTCGACGCTCCTGTGGCCTCTGCTCTGCTGGGTCAGTGCCCGGGAGCCCTTGTGCGCCCTCTGCGAGTGGAGTCCCCGGCCCCCCAGGCCTGTGGACTCCGGCACTCAAGCCCCGCTGGCCTTCAAAGCCAGGTGCTCCGGGGCGGCTCCTCCCAGCGCCGGACGCGGGCTGGGGCGCAGGACTCAGATTGTTGTGAGAGAATCCGTGATCGTCCTCCAGCGTCTGGGTCGCTGCCCCTCCCGCAGCAGGCGTGGGATTGGACTGCACTGAGGAAGTGCCGCTCTGCGTGGAAGCGGAGTGTGTCAGTAGGTCCAGTCTTGCAGCCGGTGCTTGTGCGCAGTCAGCTGTGACTTTGGTGTTTCCGTGAGCGGAGGTGAGCCGGGCCCCTTCTGCTCTGCTGGCGCTTCCGTAGCTGCCGGGCGCAGGGCCCCGGCGACGGGGGAGCTGTGGGCCGAGTTCGCGGCCCGGACGCCAGGCGCTCCTAGTGTCCTGTTCACCTCGCCTGACGTGCCTCCCCGGGCGCTCTGAAGGCGGCTCCCCCAGCGCTGACCTCAGGCAGCCCCGCACGGCAGGTCTCTGTCCCCGGGCCGGCCGGCCCTTCCTGGGCGCCGCGGCCTCGTCTCGGCGCAGCCCCCGGGCGGTAGACCCTCCGGTCAGGACCTGCCCCTGATGGCCGAGCAGTCAGTGCAGAGAACGCGATGGTGAACACGTGTTTTCTTTGCCAAAACTCTTAGAAACCCGTGGACTTCACACGCTCTCGCAGGGGTAGCAGGTGGGAGAGGTTCCTCAGTAAGTGGGTGGATGTTCGCTCCTCCCCGCCGCGTGGCGCGCTGCTGAGGGGGCGGCCGGGGTGTTCTCCGCCAAAGCTCGTCTCCGGGGCTGGGGCACGGAAGCCCCGAGAGCAAGCGGGAGGGGTCGGGTTCGCACTCTGACACGGCCGTGGCGGTTCCCGAGGCTGGGGACGGGCGGAGGGAGCCCTGGGAGCGGAGGTCCGGGCAGCCGTGTCTGGGGGGATCTGACCAGGAGGGCCGGGCGCCCGGGATGCCGGCCCTGCCGGACCCGGCGCGCTCACACGGGGCCGGTGCGTCCTGCTGTGTTCCCCGGGTGTGAGCACGACCCGCAGCACGTGCGCTGTCCTTTGTCTGTGACGCCGCCCCAGACTGAGCCCCTGAGGACAGACTCGTCCCGCAGTCCCTGCTGTCGGGAGCTCACGGCGGAGCTCTGAGGGGTGGCCGTGGGCACTTGGGGGGCTGCCTCATCTGCAGGCCTGACGAGGGCTGCCGGCCGCTTCCAGGCTGGCTCATCCCTTGCCCGGAGCTGCAGCCGCTGCTGAGCAGAGGATGGGGCTTCTGGTGCCCCGGCCGCCTCCCAGGACGGGCTTCAGGGGGGCGGCGAGGAGGGGCCCCCACACCTCCCGTGGCCTTGTCACAGGCTGGCCGTCCCCTGCACCCCGTCTCAGGGAGGGGCAGGTCATCAGGGGGACCAGGGGCAGGAGAGCTGGGGCGGAGGGGTGTGGACAGGCTGCCTGCCCACCCCCGGGGCCCTGCTCGGCGCCCTGAGGAGGGTGGCCCGCGTGTGGGTGCCGTGCCCCCTGCAAAAACCTCCGGGGCAGCCCCTCCGTGGCAGGCCAGCCTGGCGGGGGCTGTCTGCACCCTCAAGAGGGGCTGGGTGTTTCGCCGGGGCTGTCGTGGGACGAGCCGGGGCTCCGGGCTGTGTCTCCGGGGTGCACGCCCTCCCCTGGTCCCCGTTCTCCCCTCTCGACGCCCGCTCTACTTGGTCAGCCGTGTCAGGCTCCCAAGGGAGAGAGGCCTCAGGGGCCACAGGACAGAGTGGAATCGCTTTGTCAGAACCCGCTTGTTGTCTGGCCTGAGGAGTGAGGCCCTGCAGGGTGGAGCGGGCCCCGGGCGCTGCATTTGGACGCGAGTTTCGGGGGAGCCTTGGGCGGCTTGCGGACCCCGAGGGGCTCTTGTGCGCGGCAGCTGCAGAGGCTCGTCTGGCGCCTGTTGGTCCCACGGGAAGTGAGGGTAGAGGCCCCGCGCCGGAGCCTCTGTGGATGCGGGGCCCCTCCCGCCGGGCCCCGCCTTGCGTGTGCCATCAGCCAGCGCCTCACCTTCTGGGGCTTCCTCGGGAGCGAAGGCCCCTCCGTGACGTCAGGGTCCCTCTGCGCTCTGACAGCGGGGCAGCTTCAGGCCGCCTTGGCCCCCAAGACGCAGGGACCCCAGTCAGGAACCCGGAGCTGGGAGTGCGGCGCTCCGCTGACCACGCCCGTCTGAGCAGCCCGTCCAGTGGTGGCTGCTTCTCCAGGAGACCCCGCCAGGCCTTCAGGCTGACTCCCTCCCGGCCCTGGGCCTGCCCTGCTGCCCCTTGCTGGCTCAGCCTGCCCCCTGGGGTCAGGGTCTCTGGGGCGGGGTGCTCGGGGCGTCCCCGGGGGTGGGGGGCCAGCCCCAGCTCAGCCCAGCCTTCCTGAGCCCCGAGCCCCTGGTCTGTAAGGAGCGTCCTCAGCCCGCCAGCTTGGCAGCTAGCGTAAGGGAGAGCAGGTGGAGCGCTGGCTTTGCGCTGGGCGCTTACTCAGTGTAAATGTTGGCCTTTTTTTTTCTTTTGGTAGACTAAGCTCTTTTTAAAAAATGACTCTTCTTCCTCTTTTCATCCCCAACACCTGGCGCAGTGCCTGGGACATAAGTAGGTACTCAGTAAATGTTTACTTGAGTCAAATGAATCACTTTTAGCATAAACAGATATTCCTCAAAATTTCTCGTGTGCTATTTATTATTCCCTAAATAAGGTTTCGCCCTTGTTTTGATGTGTGTGGTCCTTTGGAGGAAGAGCCGGAGCAGCGTTCACACCCAAGTGGAGGGGGGGGCTCGTCCGCTCCGGAGCCCTTGGAACCTTCCTGGGATTCCCTCCCTGGTTCCCCGGGGAGGCCGTAGGGCCAGGCCGTTTTGATGATCCAGACATGGTTTCCTCCCAGATTCTCAGAATCTGCACCAGGTACACCCCAGAGCAGGACACCATGACGTTCTCGGACGGCCTGACGCTGAATCGAACCCAGATGCACAACGCCGGCTTTGGCCCTCTCACCGACCTAGTGTTCACCTTCGCCGGCCAGCTCCTGCCGCTGGAGATGGACGACACGGAGACCGGCCTTCTCAGCGCCATCTGCCTGATCTGTGGAGGTACCACCACCCAGGGCACCCTCGCGAGAGCTCATGGAGAGCGCTCACACTCGTAAATTATGGGAGATGTTTCATCTCCACTTGGGAGTTATTTTGCATGGAAAAGGACGTGGATAAAACTAGGCATGCATGCTTAGAGTTTGTTGCATTTTTCCATATTATTGTAAGTTAAAGGCATTTGGGGTTTTCCTGCTCTGAAATACCAAAATGCTGTCTGTGTTGCCACCGCTGCGGTTTGAAGGGTAGGCTCAGACCCTCTAACGTGACCTGCCTGGGGGCATTCTGAGGGTGAGTCAGGGAGCCTGCCGGTGCTGGTTGCCGAGGCGGGGGCTGGGGGTTGTAGTCCTGCGTTGGCCCCCCCACCTCGGGAGGCCTGGTGTGACGCCCTCACTGGCCCACAGGAGCCTGAAACAGGGTGGTTAAGGAGCTGCTGCCTTTAATTGGGGGCTGGTTTACCTGCATTTTAACCATCTGGGTCAGGTCTCCTTTAATTCAGTTCAGTAGTGACACCTCCTGGTCACGAGCAGTAATTCTCTGCTGGGGATAAAAGCCACCAGCCTTCCAAATGTGGTTTGACCAAGGACAGTCATTTTCAAGTGTCACAGGAGTGTGTGTGTGCTCAGTCACGTCCAACTCTTTCGTGACCCCTTGAACTCTATCCTGCCAGGCTCCTCTGTCCCTGGGATTCTCCAGGCAAGAATCCTGGAGTGGGTTGCCATTTCCTTCTCCAGGGGATCTTCCAGACCCAGGGATGGAACCCCTGTCTCCTGCGTTGGCAGGCAGGTGCTTTAGCACTGAGCCCCCAGGGAAGCCCAGATCAGCCGCGCTCACACACCTTCAAACGTGTTTATGGGGTTGAGTCACCAGCTTATACGAGGGGGCATGGGCAGGGCTCGTTCTGTCCTGACCTCAATTGTTTAATACCTTGTTTCTGGAATCTAGACCGCCAGGACCTTGAGGAACCAACAAAAGTAGATAAGCTACAAGAACCACTGCTGGAAGCACTGAAAATTTACATCAGAAAGAGACGGCCCAGCAAGCCTCACATGTTCCCAAAGATCCTGATGAAGATCACAGACCTCCGCAGCATCAGCGCGAAAGGTACGACCCGTCCGCTGCACCCCCCACCAGGTGGGCTGGCGGTCCTGACGGCCGCACGTGGCCTTTTTAGAAACCCTGGGTTTTAATGCAGGGCGTTTGACAGTAGGTACCTGTTTATCCTTTTGGAATTCATTTCTCATTCAAGTCAAAAAGAAGGATGCCTCCTCTTAAACCTTATACCTTAGCCCACGCAGTGATTTTAGCAGATTATGAGAATAGGAGAATAGCTTTACAGTTTCATGTGACTTAAGTGATTAGAAAAAGCATTTCCAAGAGAACATACTGGATGACTGGCTTTGTCGTTTACTCGTTGCATACGTTTCATTCCAGCTTTCCGCACACACTCCGGTTTGTTTACACGTAATTCCAGTTTTTCCTGGTCACTCAAACCCCAAGAAGAAATGAGTGGTGCTTCAGGTGCCCGTTGAGGTCATGTCTGTCCGTCAGGCTGGCCGCCCCCCTTGGGGTGCAGGTGGGTGCGCTTGTGCACCCCTGAGAAAGGGGCGTTTTCTCCCCAGAGAGCTGTGACTGTCCCTGCCTAGTGATTCCAGTTTGTACGGCAGCTGGTGCGGGTCACGTTTCAGAAAGTGCTCAGCAGCACCGCACTCGTGTCTGACCAGCAGCTTGGGCCCCCGCGCCCTTCTCGGAGGCCTGGGAGGACGTGCAGAGGACTCCAGCGCCGACCGCGGGCGTGCTGAGGCCTTGGACTTGAAAGCTGCTGGCCCCGGCAGTGCTCACGGGATGGAAATCTGTGACCCGCGTCGTCCGCACGTGGGGCTCAGGCACTTGCGACGTGGTCGGTGCCGCTGAGGCGGTTTTCTGAGTGGTGGTTAGCGTGAGGGGTTTTACCCACGTCTCCTGCCTTGCAGGCAGATTCTTTACCGTCTGAGCCCACAGCGAAGCCCTGCAGTGTCCAGGAGCCGCAGGTACCGCCCGCCCCGCCTGGGGCTGCTGGCGGTCTCGGGGGTCCCTCAGGTCCGGGCCCCGCCCCTGGGCAGCCGCCATCCTTTCGCTGGCTCTTTTCAAGAGACGCTTTCTGGTCTCTGAGCAGGAGCTTCTCTTTGTCCGGGATGCTGAGTAAACGTGCCCCCGTATTGTTTCCCAGAACTGGCCGAGTCTGGAGTTGATCACGTGTCCCGTCCTCCCGTCCCCGCTGCTGCCCACCGAGGGAGCGGGAGTGTCTGAGCGCCGCCCCACGCGCAGGGCCCCGGCGCCCCGAGCTCCCCCACCGTGAGCGGCTGAGGGCGGACCCGGGCATCCCTCCCTCTCTACCGGCTTCTGTTCTCTTTCTAAAAGGTGCGGAGCGTGTAATTACCTTGAAGATGGAAATCCCTGGCTCGATGCCGCCGCTCATTCAGGAAATGCTGGAGAACTCTGAAGGACACGAGCCCCTGACCCCCAGCTCCAGCGGGCACACGGCGGAGCCCAGCCCCAGCGTCTCCCCCAGCTCCCTGGAGCCCAGCGGCGTCGGCCAGTCCCCGCTGCTGCAGTGAGACACTTTCTAGCTACTCCAGCGTTCCCCAGTACCGTCACTCCTGGGATTTAAAATGCAAGGAAGAAACTTTTTACTGCTGCTTAGTTTTTGGACTGAAAATATATTAAAACTCAAGAAGGACCAAGAAGTTTTCGTATGTATCAATATATACCCCTCACTGTCTAACTTACCTAGAAGTTCAAACTTTTTAAATTCTAAAACTCAGCCATTTCATGCAACCCAAGACGAGTTAAAAGCTTCTGTTTTCCTCTTTGAACACGCAAGATTGCATGGCAAAGACCCAGTCCCCACGGTGCACCCTGGCCGTGTTTCCGAAGACTCTGTACATACGGCGGCGCGGCTCTCCGCCTTTCGTGTCCCACACTCCAGGGAGCCAAGGCCCACGGTCGTGGAGCGGATTACTGTGCGTGTCCAGTTAAGGGAGGGTCGAAAGGATAAGTGTTTTGCTTTCACAGAACAATCAAGACATCCAGGTAAGGAAGTGGAGGATGGTAGTGTGACGAGATAAGGCTAAAGATACTCTAATTCAGTTAGTGTAGACGCTTGTCCTTGCTCTCCAGATGCTCTCAAACTGCGTCTTTCGTTTCCTGTTGCCCAGTAAATGTATCCAGATTCACTGCGCTAGCAGAAGACTTCTCTATCAGTGTAACTGCCAGTTCAGTTATCAAACGTCATTTGTTCAATTGTTGATGTCACTTTAAATTAAAAATGGTTTAATACTTGTTTAATGACATAACTACACAATTTTTTTTAAAAAGATACATTTTTACAGTGATAGCCTCCAAGGCAACAACACTCTTCAGTGTTAATAAGTTTTTGTTTACCTGTTCACAAGCCATCACGGAGGTTCCATGGGGTGACGACGGGCCGGCCTGCCAGGTAACTCTGTGTCCCGAGAGGGAAGGGCTGACCCCCCAACTCCTGGGCGGACAGTCTGCACCCGCTGGCCTGGTTCAGCCGCTATGAAGCAGGGTGGAGTGGTTAACAGATCCAAGTGTCAGTTTTCTTAGGTCTCATTTAAGCACTAGTGGAATTTTTTTTTTTTTTGATATATTAGCAAGTCTGTGATGTACTTTCACTGGCTCTGTTTGTACATTGAGATTGTTTAACAGTGCTTTCTATGTTCATATACTGTTTACCTTTTTCCATGGAGTCTCCTGGCAAAGAATAAAATATATTTATTTTAAAGGTGTATGAGAGATTTTACTGCACATTCATCTTAGTCAAGAGACGGAGAACACAGTTCCATTTTTAATGTTTAAATTTCATTTCAAAAAGCAGGTCTGTAGTCTGCAATCATGACAATTAAAATCTGTGCTAATGCACAAGTCTATAACAATTCTACAAGCCAATCAGACAGTACATGACATTTCAATGAGTAAAAAAGAGCATAAAACTGTATGTGTAAGAACAAAATGTTAAAAGGCCTACCACAATAATAAAAAACCATCAATTACATCATCACATTAAAATAAGCCAGATGTACAAAAGTCTGAGACAGAAAAGACAAAAGGACAACACAAGTTATCTGCTGAGAACTGTTTCTGTGCTCTGTGGGCACTTAATTAAACATTGCAAAATCGACATCTTCTTCCTCATCAGAGTCTGCAAAATATTTCACTTCCTTCCTCGCCCGGCCAGTCCGTGGCAGTGACGGCGGCTCGGCAGTGAGGTCTGAGGGGAAGAGGTCCACGTCTGAGTCCTCGTCAAAAGAGGTTTTCTTCGGCTTCTGGGTTTGTTTTGTTTTTTTTTAAAAAAAAAAGTTAAAAATAGAAAAGAAAAGGACTAATTATTCCTTCACTTATTTTGGGACATACTGAAAATAATGGTTCTTGTAAGATGAGAACTATAATGCTAAGTTAAATGTGAGGCCCATTACCTAATCCTCTATAATAATATTTACCACCATTCTCTATAAACTTATGTTACGCCTATCAATTCATGAGAAGAAAATAAGACTGCACAGTAGCTTGTGCACGAGGTAAGTGTTTATAAAAACGCTGAGGACGGTCACCAGGAAGGACCGCAGTCCTAGCAGACAACTGGGTGGAAAAGGTCAGTGTAAAGACCACCACACAGTTAAAAGCATCTGTTTGCGTTTTTAAGTTTTAAAAGGGGGGCATTTTTTGATATTAATTTACCCAAAAGAGACAGTGTACTTCTGGAGAACGGTCAGACTAAAAATGAGTTCAAGTTAGAAAATCAAATTGGTCCTTGTCAAATTGCAAGTTGCAAAAAAGAAATAGCTTTTATTTGATCCTGAAAACTAGTGTTTCAGTTAAGGTAGCATGTAACTTCTGCCATTGGAGGAAATGGAGTACTTCTTAAGTAGGCTAATTTATGTGACACTTGTATCTAAGAGATGGTCCTGATTATATAAATTTTATACCTGGATAACTTTTTAACCATAAACAAGCCCCCTATGGATAAGAGATGCTGGGTTAAAGCTATAACAAGACATCACAGTAATAAGCAAACTCAGCCACTTACACATCATCTTAAAACTATAAATTAAAAAGATGCTATTACCTTGCTGGGTGGTTTGGAGGTCTTCCTGCCAGGATTGTAATCACCTTCGTTTTCAGAGCCAGATGCTTTCCTTTTCTTTGCCCCTCGGCCTTTACCTTAAAATGATACAAAGCAGTTTTTCTCCCAACATTAAGTACAGGATAAAAAGATAAATGCCAGAACACACTTTCCTTCTTGGGCATGCCCAGCTGGCCCTGCAACCCTGATCTTAGTATGACTGACGCAGAAAAAGTCTGTCACCATCACTTTAGTCATGCCAACCCCAGAACATGAGTATTTCACAAACACATTTAAACTAGTGGGAACATCCTAGTGACAGATTTTCATGACCAAGCCCCCTAATACATAAAACATCTGCACATCCCGTGGTACCTGGGCCTGAAACAAAAATCTTAACAGTATGTGGTGTTTTGTAAAAATGAGTTCCTAACTTGCCACAGACCAGTACTTTTAAAAGTATAATGTGAATCACTAGGAAAGATGATATATATGGTTTAAATGCTTCCTCTAAATTTTACTTATCACACTAGTAACAACCAGTTGCATATCCCATTTAAGCAGCACAATCCTAAAGTAAATCACCCCAGGTTTAGTCATGGGAGCACCTGTCAACTCTCCACATTCCTTCTCAGATTAGAATCACCCCCGCGTAGCCTAGGTTTTGCCGTCTACCTCATTCTTATCGGAGGAGGAAAGCGAAAAGGTAAAATATGAATGGTTACCAAATGTTCCTACAATGAAGCCAGAGACAGAAAATGGCAACTCTTAACTCTAAATTTTTTACAGTTCAGGAGCTATGGCTAGATTGTATGGTAAGGGAAGATTGCTAAATGGCCGTGGGACGGCACTGAATGGGGCCACCTCCCGCACCCCTGTTTCTCCCCAGCCCCCCGTCCCCCTTGGGGCCAGGTATATCTTATGTATTTCCTTACCCCAGCCGCCACTTTAAGAAATAGACATGCTGACGGCAGTATCCTATCAGGTGGTGAAAGATGGAACAGCTACCCATAGAGAAACCACGTCTTACGTAGAAACCACCGCTGACGACCCGCAGCTCCTCTTCCCGGAGAGGACCTGGTGCTGTGCCCGGGGAGGGGGGCCCTGAGGACAGCTGTTTCCACTCCTAGATGAGGACGGGGCTCTGCCTGCCAGTCCTTGCTCCAGCCTCCTGCAAGGAGCCCCACACTAGAACGAGGAGCCCTCACTGCCTTTTAAGGAATGGCTTCCAGGGAGTCCCCTGCAGGGGGTCTGTAACCCACTCTCTGGTTGCAAGAGAGGTCTTTGTTTCATAAATCAAGAAACTGAGACTCAAACTGACGGGACCAAACTGCTACTTACTTGCTTAGGATTCTAATTGAGCACTGACCCTTAGAACATCGTTTACTGAGGAGTAAAGCTACTTAAAACAGGTACCCAGTCTCTCTAAACTCAATGAGTCGAAGAAAGGAACACTTTGCACGTGGAATATGCCGAAGACCGTTACACAAAGATTATCCTCACCTTTTGGTGCTGTTTTCTTTGGAACGCCGAATTCAGAATCCGAGTCAGAGTTCACAGTCTCTACTTTCTTCTGTTTGGGGGCCCTCTTGGGCTTAGGGGCTGTATCTAAAGACGGCTTTCCTATTAAGCAAATATCCATTTCACAGATCAATGTAACACACTTACCAACAACCCAAGCTGAATCGAATCCCGTAATGACAGGATTTCTTCCTGCTGATGTGGGACTGAGTGACCTTACATAGTAAAATGGTCTCTCTCATCTGCTGCCAGTGTAAGGCAAATGACTGCTCATAGGTGACAAAATGCTTTTTATTATACGTAACTTGCCTTTTGATAATTCAAGTGACGTTTTAAACGAGGGCCATTAAAATGAGTAAGTGAAGGCAAGAATAGGTCACCCCCATCCTCCTGAGCCGGAGCCTCAGGGCGGGTGGATGCCGGCTGTGCTGGCCTTTAGTTAACACTGAACTCTCGCTGGGTTTCACGGGAGTGAACAGCTTGAGGAAGGAAACAGGCTGATCACTGGGAGAGGAACTGGCTCCATGTGTTCAGGGTGGCTCTCTGGTGTTCCATCAAGACAGGATGCTCGCAGGGAAGCTGAGGGCCTGTCTCGGGCTCAGCGCTCCAGAAGCCCCCCGACCCTCACACACACTGCAGTTAGGGCTATCTGGGAGGCGATGAGGGCAGCTGGGAATGGGTAGGGTGTGGAGCCTGGCATCACTGAACACTTAACCACACGAGAAATCTGACAGCCGGTATGAAACCAGAGTGAGCTAGCCTGAGGGCAAGAGCCCTGAGAACCGCACAACTAGCTCCCCTCGGCCACCGGTCGCGGGGCGGGCACAGCAGCGCGGAGGAGCGTCTCTGGTGAAGAACTAGGGCCGAGGGCAAGCGGGCGAGAGGCCCGCTGGCCAGACGATTTCTCACCGCAGTCCTGGTGTGTGCGGAGGAAGCAGGGCCTTTCTTTGCCTCTCTGCCCCTCTGATACATGTGTGTCTACAAGGGTGGGATGTGTGCCGCCCTTTTCAAATGCTAAAGGTCCATTCCAAACTGTTTACTGACTTGCTGGCTAAGTAGTGAAGCTCTTTTAAACACGGAGCGCTAACAGTGACCTCCTTCAAGGGATGTGCCTTAGTGCTAGTAACAGACTCATGACTCAGCTCAGCCTGCTAATAAACAACCTGAGGCCATGGAACAGAGACGCTACCTGACTCACAAAAAAGGACCCGTGAACCGACCAGCGGCTCCAGGGACGAGTGAGGGCAGGCCCGCGCGACCACCACCAGCTGCGTGAGGACAGTCTCGCTACAGGAGCCTGCACTAGAGAGCTGTCTTTTGATATCAGCACATTGATTATAAGAGCTTTAAAATGAGACTCGACAGACATTTTAGTAATTACCTCAGTGGTTGAGAAAACCAGACGGATTCTCTGTATGTACATTTATACTTTAGAGCTGTTTTCCATTGAAGTACTAGTGCAATTAGTTTCAAATTATATTAAATTTCCTTTAAAATCAACTATATATAAAAAAATCAACTATATATGACTTATATGATGCTTGACAAAAATAAATATAAGTACATACCCTTTTTAGCAGCTACTGTTTTACTTGGAACTTTTTCTGTTTGCTTCAGACCAAATGATGGTGAAAATACAGAAGCAGAATCTTCTTCATTACTGTCAAATTTAGCTGAATCTAAAAATTAGTTATTTTTTTCAGTAAAGAGATTCTATAAGGACCACTAAGTAGTTAAACTATTTTTACTGATGACATCTCTAGCTAGATAATAAATCTTTATATTCTGTGATCATATAATCCACAATATACAAACAGCAGAAATAAAAATACTACAATGTTGTATTTCAAAAATGTTAACTCTGTAAAACCACATAGAAATGCAAAGAGTAATAAAACTTCTTAATACTCCCAAATGCTAATCATTTAAAACTGATCAATTCAAAAATACTGATTTTAAAATGAGATATTTAATAAAAGTTCTCACTGTGATTATTTTAGTATATACACAGCTAATTAACCATTTCAGGAATATAACAACATTCAACATTTTTACATCATTAAAGTTTAATTTAAAAGGCAAATAGGTACCTTCAGTTTACTTTTACACTCAATTTAATCAGTTTTCCTCCCCCATCCTTCTTTTCCTCAAACCAAAAAGGTAACTTGGATGTGAGTGAGACTTTTATATGGCTGTTCTGACAGGCTTTCAAAAATGCATTATCCATATATACATTAGAACATGTACCAGATCTATGTCTGTCTGTCCACATGTATGACATCACCAAATGGTCAGTAGTGAAATCAGATTGATGATACTCTCTGCAGCCAAAGAAGCAGCTCTATATCCACAGAAAGAAGACCTGGAGCTGACTGTGCTCAGATCATCAAGCTCCTTATTGCAAAATTCAGGCTCAAACTGAAAAAAGCAGGGAAAGCCATAGGCCATTCAAGTACAATCTAAATCAAATCTCTTATGATTATACAGTGGAGGTGACAAATACATATAAGGAATTAGACCTGGTAGAGTGCCTGAAGAACTATGGAGGTTTGTAACCCTGTACAGGAAGCAGTGATCAAAACCATCCAAGAGAAAAACACAAGAAGCCAAAGTGTTGTCTGAGGAGGCTTTACAAATAGCTGAGAAAAGAGAAGCAAAAGGCAAAGGAAAAAGGGAAAGACACCCAACTGAATGAAGAGTTCCAGAGAATACCAAAGAGACCTAAGAAAGTCTTCTTAAGTGAACAATGCAAAGAAATAGAGGAAAACCAGAGAATGTGAAAGACTAGAGATCTCTTCCAGAAAACTGGAGATAAGGGAACATCCCATACGAGGATGGCCATGATAAAGGACAGAAATGGTAAGGATCTAACAGAACAGATTAAGAAGAGGTGGCAAGAATACACAGAAGAACCATACAAAAAATGATCCTTAATGACCCAGATAACTGCGATGGTGTGTGGCCTCTCACCTAGGACCAGACATCCTGGAGTGTGAAGTCAAGTGGCCCTTAGGAAGCATTACTATAAACAAAGCTAGTGGAGGTAATGGAACTCCAGCTGAGCTATTTAAAATCCTAAATGATAATGCCATTAAAGTGCTGCACTCGGTATGTCAGCAAATTTGGGAAACTCAGCCACAGGACTGGGAAAGGTCAGTTTTCATTTCAATGCCAAAGAAGGGCAGTGCCAAAGAAAGTTCAAACTACCACACAATTTCACTCATTTCACATGCTAACAAGGTGATGCCCAAAATCCTTCAAGTTAGGCTTCAGCAGTATATGAACCAAGAACTTCCAGATGTACAAGCTGGATTTAGAAAAGGCAGAGGAACAAGAGATCAAATTGCCAATGTTCGTTGGATCATAGAGAAAGCAAGGGAATTCCAGAAGAACATCTTCAGTTTCATTAACTATACTAAAGCCTTCTGACTGTGTGGATCACAACAAACTCTGGAAAATTCTTAAAGAGATGGGAATATCAGACCACCTATCCTTTCTACTGAGAAACGGGTATGCAGGTTAAGAAGTAACAGTCAGTGCCAGACATGGAACAATGAACTGGTTCAAAACTGGGTAAGGAGTACATCAAGGCTGTATATTGTCACCCTGCTTATTTAACTTATATGCAGAGTATATCATGAGAAATGCTGGGCTGGATGAAGCACAAGTTGGAATCAAGATTGCTGGGAGAAATACCAACAACCTCAGATATGTAGATGATACCATTCTAATGACATAGAGTGAAGTGGAGCTAAAGAGCCTTTTGATAAGGGTGAAAGAGGAGAGTGAAAAAGCTGGCATGAAACAACTTTCAAAAAATTAACATTATGGTATCTGGTCCTATCACTTCATGTCAAATAGATGAGGAAAAGTGGAAACAGGGACATTTTATTTTCTTGGGCTCCAAAAAGGTGATTGCAGCCATGAAATTAAAAAGCACTTGCTCCGTGAAGGAAGGCTGTGACAAACCTAGGCAGCATACCAAAAAGCAGACACATAACTTTGCCAACAAACATCTGTATAGTCAAACTATGCTTTTTCCAGTGGTCATGTATGGATGTGAGACTTGGACCATAAAGAAAGCTGAGCACTGAAGAATTGATGCTTTTGACCTGTGGTGCTGGAGAAGACTCTTCAGAGTCCCTTGGACATCAAGGAGATCAAATCAGTCAATCCTAAAGGAATTCATTGGAAGGGCTGATGCTGAAGCTCCAATACTTTGGCTACATGATGTGAAGAGCAAACTCATTGAAAAAGACCCTGATGCTGAGAAAGACTGAGGACAGGAGGATATGGGGGCAACAGAGGATGAGATGGTTGGATGGCATTACTGATTCAATGGAGATGAGTCTGAGCAAGCTCCAGGACATAGTGAAGGACAGGAAAGTCTGGCGCACTGCAGTCCATGGTGTCACAAAGAGTCAGACATACCTTAGCAATTGAACGATGACAGTCTACATGTTTATCTAGCTACATGAATGTGTATTAAAAAAATGGAAAATAGTAACTCAAATATAACTAGATTTGTTTTGACCTTAGAAATTCTACACACAAATGTAGGCAATTAAAAAAAGTATGCACACTGATTAAATTTGCTTCTATGAAGGTTTTGTCTTATAGCTACTAGAATTTAGTAAAACAAATTGGCATATTGGTAGGCTTGTAGCTTTAAAAATCCTATCATAAACCTACTCTCATTGCCATGAAAATTTTCAGCCTTCCAACGTTTCTGTCTATACTTTTTTCTCCTTAAAACACTCACACTCCTCACCCCTCACCCACACAAACACGTCAGCACCTGCTTCTCCACCTAAGTTCTTCCATAATGCCAACACTGACCATAATGCCAACACTGACCATACTGCCAACACTGACCATACTGCCAACACTGACCATAAAGCCAACACTGACCATAAAGCCAACACTGACCATAAAGCCAACACTGACCATAAAGCCAACACTGACCATAAAGCCAACATTGACCATAATGCCAACATTGACCATAATGCCAACATTGACCATTCAGTTGGAACTCACATCAGGAAAAAAATAAACCTTATTACACTAAAGAAAATGTAAAGAGAAAGTAAGTTTACTACTCATAAAAGAAGCCATACCAATAATATGTAAATAACCAATGAAAAGATGAAATGAGCATACCGTCTTCTGACTTCTGAGAGTATGAAGGAAAAGAGAAGAGAGTCCCAAAATCCTGACGACTCTTGTCGTGGGAAGACTTTCTATTAAAGAGAAAGAAATTAATCACCACTTAAGCCATGATCTCAACCTTGAGAATGTATATATAATATTTATTGCAAGGTTATAATTATAGAGCAGTTTAGCTCTCACGTGTTTCTTTGTAAAACACAGGGCCCCCAAACTCCTTTTTGCTCTCTCATAAGCATTAGTGTGCATACACAGAGACAAGACAAAACATTTACTTAACAGAAAAGCAAAAGTTCCAAGTTAATCAAAATACCACAGAGTTTTATGGTTGACAGAACCACTTCAGAATTTAACATCAGTAAATTATTGGCAAAAATCCAAGAAGAAAGTCAGTTTCTGTCAGAGGAGGCAATAATCTGATTTCTCATACTTTACTGCATGTGGTAAAATACTTCCTTAAAAATCTGAAATAGTTGACAAACTTCATATCCTACATGTTACCTGTTCCCAAGCACCAGAGGCAAGAAAAGTCAACCATGACGAAAGCACAGGAGGTAAAGTAAACCTCCTGATTCTAGAGACTTCATAACTTCTCTCTGAACCAAGCTTGTCAAATTATGTCCCACACACCTGCTGCCTAATTTTTTTTTTCTGCCTAATTTTTTAAATGGAATTTTACAGGAACACAACTACACTCATCCATCCATATATCATTTATGGCTGCTTTTTTGCTACAGTGGCAGTACTGAGTAGTTCAAGAGACCATATGGCCTGCAAAGCCTAAAATGTTTACTATTCCAAATTTTTATGGAAAACATTGGCCAACCTATGCTCTCAACTATAAGCAAAAGTTATGTAAACAGCTACAATATTAACCAGATCTATTCCTTCAATGAGGAGGGCCTCACCCAGGATGGTAACCGTTTCTTAGTGCTTACTGTGAGATTTGACAGATGCCAAGACACATGACTGCACCATGTCACTGAAGAGCTGTTGCTGTGTTACTTACTCTGGAATAGCTTTCGATTTGCCTGGTGAGAATGTGTATTCATCTTTATCTAGGCCATCTGAAGGAACAAATTCATCTTCTCCATCATTTGTTATGGGAGATGCTTTAACTTTCAATTCCTCTAAATCATTATTGTCATCATCATCATCAGCATCATCCTCCTCTTCTTCTGAGAAATCAAATGTATACTTTGGCCGTTCAGCTAGGACAAAAATAAAAATGACTTTAAACCCACCTTTATCAAAGTGAAATATTATTTCAAACCATATACACTTGAAAAAATAATTCAGCAGTCTCTGAAAACATGCAAGAGAAAAAGACAAGAATTAGAGAATAAAAGTGCCCAAGTTTGGCCTCAGTTACTCGGACAGTCTTAACGTCTAGCCTGCACTCCCAGGAGGCTCTAGGGTCATGCTTAGGTGCCTGAAGAACGTGACATGATCCTGATGAGATCATCAGGATGCTGCTTTTCATGCTTAAATGTTACTGCAATTACAAACGACAACTTGTATATCTTTAGAAAGTGCTTTCTCTTAACTTCTTGCATAAAAACTTCTATCATCTCTCTTCACAGTAGTTTTACCATGAAATAATAAAAATAGTAATTTTTCAGATGAATGAGGAGAAACAGAGTTAAGATCTCAATATATTTGCAAAATAATATAACACATAAAAAAGCACCCACTATGGAGAAGGGTACACTGGTATAATGCAAATAAGCTATACTATAATTTCTAGCATATACTATGGAATAAAATTTTAAAGTCATTTGGATGCTATGCAACTTAATACTTCATTTTAAATGTATGGGAAAAGCCTAAGTACAATTTTAAAGCTGTTAATAAATTAATTTTCATGTAACTTGATACAGTATTAAAGTTCACCTCTGAATTAATGCAACATTGTAAATCAACTATAGCCTAACAAAAAAAAATTTTTACCTCTGTCGTACTACCTATGTACATTAGGAAAAGAAATTCAATTACTTAGTGATTGAAGGCCTGAAATATAAAAGTATCTCCCAAAGAAAACAATAAGAATGTTTTTTCATTTTATGTAAATTAGGACTTAAAATTTGAGAAGAACCTATAAAATAAGACACTCATCAGTTTTTAAGTATTTGAAGACTTCAAATTAATAAATATTCAGAAAGGATCAAATCACATGCTTAATACTAACATACACTAGCAAAATGGGATTCTACAACCTAAACTCTGGCACTGCAATTATCTAAACAATGCTGTGTGCATGTGAACCAGACTATAAGGTAGGGAAATTTCTCAAGATGTGAGAGAGACGACAGAACACAAGGAGGCCGCTGCAGCGCTGCCTGTGGAGCCGTCACCACCAGTGCCCTACGCCAAGTACACACGCGCGCGCTCAGTCCCTCAGCTGCATCCAACTCTCTGCAGCCCCTGGGGCTCTGGCCCCCAGGCTCCTCTGTCCACGGGGTTCCCCAGGCAAGAACACTGGAGGGGGATGCCATGCCCTCCTCCAGGGCATCTTCCCGACACAGGGATCGAACCCATGTCTCCTGCGTCTCCTTGCAGTGGCAGGTGGATTCTTTACTAATTTTCTAGCAAACATCTCCAAACTATGGACAGAATGTAACCCAAACTTTATCATAAAAGTCAGTAAGAAAACACTTTCTCCATATTTCACTTTGGAGAAATGTATGTCCAACTTTGCTAGAAAAGATCATCCTACAAAGAAGGCTTTTTGGTCTTTGTGAACTAACTTCTGAAATACTAATGGTTTACTACTTCAGTAATATTGATGATACTAATAATACCAACTTATGAGTAATACTAACTTTGTCAAACCACAAAAAAAATGATAAAATAAGTATCAAATATATCAGAATACCAGCCGCTCTCCTAAGTAAAGAGTCTCTTGGAATAACCACAGGTTCTGTTTCTTCCAAGTCACTTTCTGACTTGGATTCATCATCTGACCAAGGATTTCGTTTCTTCACTTTCTTTGCACTGGGTTTACCAGATGATGTAGGTGTTTTTCTCACCCTGGTACCTAAAAACAAATGAGTAACAATAAGGTACGTATCAATACCTATCCAAATATCATTAGTAAAAATAAAACTATTAAAGTTCATTATAAAGTAATGTTTGTGAGAACTGAAGATATTACTTCAACTACCAGAAAAAAACACAGTCAAAAGCATCTACTAATGCCCTGAACATACACATCTTCTCACAAACAAAAAACTGTGTAATGGCTCCTCACCAGGTTCTTTTTTCTCCCTTTTGGGTTTAGGACCTTTGTTTACAGGAGCTGATGCGATTAATGCTTCTTCTCCTGCACCTTCTATTGCTGCTCCACTGAACTCTTCATCAAAGTCCACTTTTACTGTTGTGGTGTCCAGATCACCCTACACATTAAAAAGAAAGCCAAATCATCAGTAAAAATAAAAGCTGAATTAATATCATATGTACTTTAGAGGTACATTTATGGTCAATAGATAGCTTTTCTGTATCAGATGAATAAAGAATGCGTGGGTCTACTGAGGCCCCAAGAGATGACACTGATCAGACCATGCTTTATATGTAGCTATGGAAAATGATCGTGCTTACCACTCTAATCTATTAGTGCATTCTATGAGATGACAGCTACTTAAAACTGTAAGAAATAAGGCAGCTTCTGATTATCCAAGGGATTTTCACACTCAAAGCTAAGGACAAGGTACCAAAAGGTACCTGAAAAAAATTCATTGCTATAGCTCAGGCCTCTATCCACTAGGAAAAAACCTTCAGATTATTGAAGATGATAAAAATAATCTTCAGATTATTATTATGAGAATAAAACATGACATGTCATATACTGCTAAGCATAAGACAAAGTCCCCTGACCCTGAAATGGAGAAAGAACAGTGACCCGTGAGAAGTGAGCAACCCTGCCCAGGGCGGGACAGACAACACGGAAAAGGAGCCCTTCCCACTGGGCACTGAAGGCTTGGGAACACCCACCAAGTGGGCAGAGCGAGGAGGGAAAAGACAGTGACCCAGTCTGCTGGGCCTCGAGGACAGCCGAGAGCAAAGGTCCATCATGTCTGACTCTCTGAGACCCCACGGACCGCAGCTCACCAGGCTCCTCTGTCCATGGGATTCTCCAGGCAAGAACAGTGGAGTGGGCTGCTATGCCCTCCTCCAGGGCACCTTCCCGATCCACAGATAAAACTGGTGTCTCTTATGTCTCCTGCATTGGCAGGTGGGTTCTTTGCCTGGGAAGCCCAGGGCAGCCAGGTGGAAGCTAAATCACTGCACATGAGGGGTCAGTGTGTAATAACCAGTCTTGTCTTTTGGAAACATCACCCCGGTGGAAAGAGACAAGACAGAGGAATGAAGTGAAGAAGGTGGAGTCAGGACTGGCTGACGAGGTAGGACTGCGGGAGCCATAGGACTCACCTTAAACCGCCTCATAGAAAATACACTGAGTCCTAAGACAGTGTCAGTGGGGACCGAGATAAAGAGCGGGGCTGTGGGGACTCTCTTATAGTCTGTCAGTAGGACAGAGTTACTGATTCAATGAGCTACTCGTCAGCTTCTGGCCTATATTAGTGATGGCTGATCATGCCAGAAGCTAGAGGCGAGTTTTAAAACCAGGATTAAGTTAGGCATGCTGAACGTGTAGAGCTTGGGGGCGTTCTGATCAGGCTGCGTAAGTCCAGCTCTCCTGGAACCATGACCGCTTCAGGACATTGACTAAAGAGTCATCAAGTGACAAAAGCTCTGGGCACAAACGCAGTCACTCAGGGAGACTACGAAAGACGCAGAGAAATGTGCTGAGAACGGATCCTGACTAGCACCATGGGAAATGGAGAGAAGAGAAGCCATCTCTGAGAACAGCAAGCTGTGTGTAGGTGGACGTGTGAGACCCTGGTTCTCAGCACAGCAGGAGAGGGCTCCCCCACACCCCAGTGCCCCAGCCAGGGTCCACTCTCTCTCTGCACAGAGAGCCCTCAGGCCTCAGCCAGCGCCTGGGCTCGTCTCCCGAGTTCCCAGGTCCACCCGGCACGCTCTGCTTCTAAACAGCCTGCCCAGAACAGTCAGCCTTTCTCCTTGTGACCATCAGGCTCCTGCTTCCTCAGCTCTGAGATGTTTCCTTCCTCTGGCTAACTGCCCCCCATTCTCCAGGAGGCTTTTAAATCCACTATAACATCAATCAACCCAATGATATAGGCTGTGGCTGATGATCTTTTAACTAAAGGTAAAAACAAATAGTAAAAGATGACAGTTTACTTCAAAAGTCAAACAGACCCTTTTCTACTGTAAGACTTCCTTAACTGGTCATGATACAGAACTAAAGTTTATGGTTTATACTTGTTGTTGCTATTGTTCCATGAATTTAGAATACTGAGTAGAATACTTCTCTCTCTTTTTAGAAATGGGATCAAGTAAGTAGCTCTTTACATATATGTGGGTCCTTGAGTAATATGTCTTCATCCTATGTATGGATCAACTGCTTCCATGGAACAAATGACTTCCTATCACAGTGAAATAGCGATACATTTGAAAGAAAACATACAGCATGGTCTCAGTACACAGTGAAATTACAATCCTGCAGACATCACTGCTGAGGTGGAGCCCACCCGCAAGCTGGAGGAGCCGTGTGCTACCTTTCTCTTCTTCAGCAGCTTCTTGCTGGCATCTGCCTTCATGGCAGTGATCTCGGGAACCACTCTCCTGCCGTAAGGGGAGGGCATCGTCTCCTCTAGCTGAAGCTTCTTCACCTTAGGCTTGCCGACTTTCCCCTTGATTGCTTTTCCGGCCATTCCAGCCAGAACGTCTTCTCGTTCCTGTGCTTCCACTTTCTGGGGGGGAATCATTAAGGATGGGGAGGAGGGAGGCGCATAAACAACTCATCAGAAAAGACAATTGGAACTGCGGAAGTCAAAGTCCAATTTTACTCACTCAATAAGGAACAGAGCTTTCTTTTCAAGTGATCTAACCTAAGGAAAAAACAATTCTAAATCAGAAGGCCTGGGCTGCAGTCCCATTTCTATCTAACAAGTTTCTCATTTGTAAGACGAGGGGGTTGTAACTAAATGACCTACATGGTCCCTTTCCAATTCTAGAACCCTATGACATATTATGGGATCAGGACTGTTGATGACCTGGTATCATCAGATGCCTAGCAAATCATACAAAAAGGCAGTTCTGGTAACAAATATGAAGCCGTTCTTTACTCTTGCTTTACCTTGCTTGAATCTTAACGGATATTAATTTTTAAATGTGTAAGTCAGCAGGGAAAAGTCTCAAATTTTTAAAACATCTAATTCATAACAACAGAAGAAAAGTATAAATCAAGGCAACATGTGATATTGTGATACTTGAAAGATCATTAAAATTCCAGAAATTCTATTAGGCAACTAATATACCACACTTATTCTGAAGAGTTCGAATTCTGACTTAGGTTATAAAACTAGAGCATGTGGACAATAAATCAATGAAACACCTAAAACCAATAAATATATCATGATTAATAATAAATAGTAATTTACCCTTGTACTATTCAAAATTAGATGACCATATTGCTACCATGAATATAATTCTAAGATTTTAAGTGAGTTAATTGCTTAAAAATAAATTAGGCAATTTTAGGAAAAGTCTGTATTTTATATCTTTCTCTACATTTTTTCTTTTGTTTTTAAACATGGAATTCTACTTGGAGAAAAATAAATTTAAAAAAATTTTAAATTTCTCTGTTAAAAGTCTAAAGAGACTATCATTCTACTTTTTAAACCTATATTCAATCACATATATATATATATTGTTCTTACCACTTTCAGGGGAAAACATTAAAATTGAAGCAATAAGCTAATTTGAAGTCAGTTAAGCAGTTTTAACTAGTAGAGAATATTAGAATTTAACTCATTCTAAATTCCCACTCCATAGCTTTTATTCATCTACATCAGACATAACTTTTTTTATGACTTCATATAGCTAGAAGCTTAATCCTCTGCAGCTTATAAACACATTAACCTTTGTAGAGTTAAAGGAAATCCTGAGATAATTTAATTTTAAAAACTTTCATTTTGTTTGATAAACATTACTCTTTCAAATATATTTTAATGGAGACTTAACCTACATCCAGTTCTTCAACAAAAGCTGCTAAATCTTCTTTCCAAAGATCTGAAGGAGATTTCCTTTTAAGATCACTGACCTCTCGCCCCTATAATAAAAAAGTAGTGTGATTTAAACATTCAATTATAAATGTATAATTTTTAAATGGATACATAAAGGATATATAAAACTATTTTTGGAAAAGAAAAATAAATATATGGAAAACACTGAAATAGTTTCAAATTATTTAACCCACAGAAGTTCATACTTTTGCATCTCTCTGTTTAATCAGTTCTTCAACTTTTTCTTTAGTAAGAGACCATAGAGACATATTTAAAATATAATTAAAATCAGGGCCTGAAGGAGTTCCTGAATCAGAGGAACTATCATCATGCTGGTTTTGTGATTCTTCCTCTTCTGCTGCCTGCAAAAAATAATAAACTTTATATTAAAGTCCTGTATAATATGAAATCAATGTTGAATTTTATTGAATACTAAGTTTAAAATTCCATACATGCTACACTCTTAAAGCTACATCTTCAGGGTGGTGGGTTTATTTTAGATTATCTACAAGATTATCTATGAAAATATATTTCCTATAAAAAGTTTAAATTTTCTAAAAATGCAAAATAATTGTCATCAAAAGGAATAGTATATTCAGTCTCTCTTCAGGAATTTGGTGAAAACTTAACTGCTTGAGAAGACACCACATCTTAAATGTAACAGAGCAGAAGTAATATTCTATCATGCATTTTGTCAGATCTTTGCATTGGAGAGTGAATGAACAATTTGAAACCTAAAATAAATATGTTTTACAGTAATAATAAATATGCTAAGATAGTCAGTCACTAAGGGTGAATTCTTAATAAAAATTTTCTCAAGCAAGAACACTCAAGTAAGGACTAAGAAAAATTCACTTAAGAGTTGAAGCTGGTAGGTTAGAATAAAAATTTTAAGGGCTATTCAAAAATTGCATTCATAAGGTCTTTTTTTTCACAGAAATAGTTACAATTAAAACAATCTTCTTACACTAATACTAAATTTCAAAATCAAATGAATTTATTATAAGTGACATCATCTTTAAAATTTTTTAAATAACAACAGCTGTTAAATTTGAATCTCAATTGTTAAAGGCACTCAGATCATTAAAAATGACTGAGTTAACCATGATACTCCATAAAACAAAAAGTCCACTTCCAGTAATCAAAAAAAAGAAAAAAAGCCTTACAGTTTTTAAAGTTTTACAATTTTAAATTTTCAGTAAAATAATGTATATATACAAATTAAGTTTATTTTAGAAGAGATAAAAATAAAAATTACAAGAAAGATGCTTTATTACATTAAAAGTATAAACTCAATTAAGTAACATTATCCAAGTAAGGAATGCTGTTGTTCAGTTGATAGATTATATAAGTACCTAGATAATTTATGACAAATTAATACAGTCTACAGCTTTTAAAATTTCTTCATGAAATAGTGTGCTGCTATGGAATTTCTTACACTACCATTAAAATACTATTTTAGGGTGTCAGGTGTCATAAAATCCTATTTAGACCCACATTTCAGAAGTCTGTTTGCTCTAGGTTTTAGTGACACACCAAGTATTGTTAATGAGTGCTCCATAAATGTGTGTGTCTATCGCTGTTAACATGAAGATGACTAAGGATACTTTCAGGGGGAAAAAGAAAACACCGCTTTTCAAGTTCCAGTGACAATTCTACCATGCTTTTGATCTAATTGTCTACTTTATAATTATCTCTCCTCCAACCCTACATAACAGGACACTCTTGTAAGAGCAGCTTCTTTTGTTTCTGAAACCCCCAAAGTGAACAACACATGGTCAAGATGCTGAGAGATTTTTGAGGGTAACAATGAAAGTATTGAAACCAAGCATGCGCTTTTACCCGTGAGGTCTATTTTCACCAGAAGGGCATTCTCAAATCCGAAACCCTTTTATTTTTAAAAACTAAACATTAAATTCATTACCTTACTAGCAAAAATTTTTAAGATATAATTTAAACCAACAATGATACAGAAGGGCAAGCAGTGTATAAACCATAACTTGGGGTTTAAGAATGCAATAAAACACACTGAAAGGAAAGCAAGTGCTTAAAGCATCTTAATTTTGAATACTCTCCCACTTTGTCCTACCCACTTCCCTCAATGAATAAACCTATTATCTCAATATGTAATTTGATATTTTAGTTTTATTCTAATATATGTCATTCTAATGACAGTTCAAAATTGAAAAAACTTTCATGTAAGTGAAAGCAGTATTTCTATGTAGTTTGAAATATATGAAAAACATTATGGTTGAGAACTCAGATGCTGGGAAGTTTAATGTTTCAGTGCAAGTTATATCACATAATCATAACTATTTTTGAAAATGCAAACATTATCAGTATTATATATATATAGAATATTCAATTAAGTATCTGAAAACTAATCATTTCCAAGTTTCTTCTTTTTTGTACATTTGTGTTCTCAATCACAATGTGGTATGATCTCTTTACATTATCCACAACAGCGAGAAGCTAATTTTTGAGAGAACTCTCAAAGTTTCAATATTCCATTCACTGAATTAGTATTAATACTCTATGATCTAAAATGGACAATTTAATTAACAAAACATCAGACTTTTAATCTGAAGTCCCAGGGTTTAAATCTCCAGCTAAAGATCTAAGCCAAGGTCAGAGCACACACATGGGGCTCAACAAATACTGGTAAGTACTGACCATTCCATCGCTCATACCCCAGAGTGCAGCAAGACCAGATTGAGGGAGTGGTGACTCCACCTATGACCGCAGACTGCCCGGGGGAAATCACTTACGCAGACCAGAGCAGTTCCCAGAACGACCCGCACCACACCCCACCACCACCGCCATCCTTTAACAGCAGCTCACAAAGACGGCCGAGGAGACTGAGCTACTCCTCAGACCTGGAGGCACAGTCCAGCCCAGGCAGAGCCACACTGGCCACGTGCTTTGCGGCGGGTGTGCACTGCAAATCCTGTACCATATCCGTTTCGTGGATAAACAGAAGACTTCAGTCTCCAAACACACCACTCAGCACCGTTAGCAGTACTAAATTCAAAATTCAGGGGTTGGGTTTTTGGTTCGCTTTGGAAGTTGCTTTTAAAAGCTTCTCTGAATGTCTCATTCTGCAAATGATTACCTTTTCTTGTGCTTCTTTCCAGGCTTTCACTGGGTCAGATTCATAACCTCTCTGGACTAACATTTGAATCAAATCTTTCTTTGACCTATTCTCTATGTGAGGGAAAAATAAAGTTAGGATCAAGAAAAGAGATTCAATTTGTATTTGTTTATATTCTACTGATAAAAATGTCTTCTATTAATAAAGTTTTTTTTTTTCCATTTTAACTAATCTTCAAATTTTTAAAGGTTGCATCTTACCTATAGTGATTTTCCCTTGTATCTTCTCTAAAATGAAACGGGCTTGATTATTAAGCTTAGTAGACTCTGCTCCCAACATTCCTACAAGCCACTCCTTTCGTAAACCATAATAGCTTAATCGTAAATCAAAGAATTCTTTCAAAATATCTTGCACAGTTTCATACTTCTTCAGACATCCCATATGATCAAAGAGTACCTATGCAAAACACAAAATTTTCAAAGATTGTATAAATCTGTGTTGGTATTTTTAGCTTGTATTATGTCTTACAGTATTTAAAATAACCATAATACACTTACATGAATACACACCACTCCTAAAAGCCAGAACCAAAATTACACATTTCTGTGAATATTCCTTTGGTAACTTTGAGAAATGGATAAAATTCTCAAAACAATGAAAATATGTTAAATTGGAATAAATTTTTAAGATAGGACTTTAAAATAAGGTTCTTATTTAAAACTATATCAACTATAGCTATAAAACCACCTAATATTTTTTTTCAAACTAAAAAGAAACCCATTCTATCTGTAAGTTTTTAAATTTAAAATGTTTTTCAATTTTAAATGTTAAATTTAAAGTTCTCTTTCCCATATATTCAGTGGATGTGCATTTGCCTCTCTTTTGATTTTTTGAAATGTACTATAATTCTCAATGGAGAAGGCAATGGCACCCCACTCCAGTACTCTTGCCTGGAAAATCCCATGGACGGAGGAGCCTGGTAGGCTGCAGTCCATGGGGTCGCTAAGAGTCGGACACGACTGAGCAACTTCACTTTCACGTTCATGCATTGGAGAAGGAAATGGCAACCACCTCCAATGTTCTTGCCTGGAGAATCCCCGAGATGGGGGAGCCTGGTGGGTTGCATCTATGGGGTGGCACAGAGTCGGAAACAACTGAAGCGACTTAGCAGCAGCACAAAATTCACTCAAACTTCAATTTAGGGAGAGATCTTACTTCTCTATCCTTTTTATATCAATCATGGCACTTTTTCTCAGTCATTGTGTTATTGCTGGATTTTTTTTTTTCTTTTTTAAGTCTAAAAGCTAATTTGGAATAGAATGAGAATAATCATACATACTCACTTTTATTTTCCTCCTCAATTATTTATAAGCTTAATAAAGCAGATTATAGTTACAAGAAGATGTAAGTGTTAGTCGCCCAGTCGTGCCCAACTCTTTGTGACCCCATGGACTGCAGCCCACCAGGCTCTTCTGTCCATGACATTTTCCAGGAAAAGATACTGGAGTGGGTTGCCATTTCCTTCTCCAACAAGATGAGTACTTCACAATTAAAATGCTAACAGAGACAGACATAAGGCACACAGAAATCCCGCAATAGTAACTACCAGAACTTCAAGTCAGTGTGTGTGAAAGTATGTGTACCCTGTGTGTTCAAGACCAGATGCAAAATGCAGAGCTTGGGGAGTAGAGGATAATAGTAGAGAAAAAGGAAAGTACCTCTAAATTCCTTAGCAAACATACAAGAGGAGAAGCATTCAGACTTATTACACTCACTTGTGTCATGAAGCCAGTTGCAAAAATCCCACTTACAAAATGAAAGGTTAAATTCATAGTAAATATAGTTCACGTACCATGGAATTACAAGTAAGAGTAGTTTGAAGTTTAAAAACTTTGTGCAATCCAGCAGCTTCTGCTTGTGCTAGCTTCTCTTCAGTCATTTTCACCACAAATTTCACAGTCGTATCAGTATGATATTCTTTATAATCAGAAATTAATGCTGGTGTTTTATCTGTTCCATTTAGCATAGGTTCTAAAACCTGTTCTTTGTATACCTACAAAAGATTTATAAATAAGTAATTCTTTCATGACACACATTCATTTTCTTAAACTATAAGTCACGCACTCTTTTAAAAATTCTCAATTCCAGTCAGAAAAAAGGGGAAACCTCCAGCTCCACCGTCTCCGGCCCAGCCACTGCAGTCAACAACATGTGGGATCCTAATGGAGAAAGAAGATGACAAGGGCACGGCTCTGATCTGCTCAAAGGGTGAAAAGAGGCTGAGAGTACAGACAGGATGGCATCAACTAGAACTGACGACTCGACCCCTGTACTGACTGACGTGAATTTACTGACCACACTTGCAAGGGTTCCAAACACTATTCCTTCCTCACTTCATACTCTACTCATTTCAGTGTAAACAAGATAAGTCTTTTTAAAAGTTAGCTTAACTCATTCTACATTTAGGTTAGTTAAAAAACATTTTAATTACAATTTGAATATTCAAATGAACATGTCAAAAATGCATGCAGGAACGTTTAAACACTCTACAGACTCAGGGCAAACAGAGATGGAATCCCATTCAAACCAGAACACACTGTCTAACACAACCACCCTCTTCACAGGCAGCTTGCATCTTGTACCAACCTGTGTCCAAGTTCTGACGGGGAGCTCGGTAATCTCCACCGTGTTTCTGTCCACCACAAATATTTCACCACTGACTGCATACTGGTTTTGACCAAGTTCTTGGATCGTTCCTTTAAAGTTTTTGTAGTTTGGAAGCTGAAGAGAAAAATAAAAGTCCCTTAAGGGTCCAACTCCTCACTGAGTGCCAGCGCCACCTCTGAACGCCCCCAGTTGGGATCTCTTGCCAGCTCAGGTCCACACGACTGAACCCAAACTCCTCTCATCCACAGCAGGCCCTCTTCACACAACCGCTCAGGCTTGAAGTCACAGTTTCTGTTCATTCCCCCACCTCGAAACCTTAGTGTCATCTTTCATAGTCTTCAAAGAATATTACCTTTTATTCCTCCCCAGCCTATTACCTAAATCCTTCCTTCTCCCATACATTAAAAATTCTCTAAATTCAGATTCCTCAGATGTTATGTTAGCTCTGCAGTCCAGAGCCAATGATCCGCCTTCCAGATCACTACTTATATACGTCTCAAATATTTTAAATATTCTCACTTTCCTCTACCCAGCATGCCCTCACACCCTATATAACTATATGAATCGCAGCCAAACAACAAGCCACCACCCGCTTCTCTAACCCCTATTTGTTATTATCACTAAGCAGTTAGGTACGTAGTACAGGACATTTCTTTTCGCACACTGAACAACTATCACTATCTTCTGTCACCATAAACCACATGCCCGGATGTCTTGCCTTGACAAAAGATTAACATTTTGAAGACAGGGATCATAATATTTTATCTCACCACTTGGCACAGTATCATATATAGAAGATTATATATATGTGTATATATACATACACACACATATGTATATGTAAGAAACATTAATACTCAATGTACCTGAAATAATTCAAATAAAATGCTATAATCATTATAAGTAATTTGATACTTCTGTTAGAAATATTTTAAAGTATTTTAAAGTATTTAGGGGAAAAACAGATTTTAAATCACACTCAATCTAATTTTTTTAAATACAAAAATGAAATAAAACTTGGAGTGAAATATATAAAAATATTAAGTTTCTATATACATGGAGTATGTTTTCCTCTTTGCTTATGAATCTAGACGATTTTAAACCATGTAGAAAAGAGTAAACCATGTAGAGAGGTTTTTCTTGGAGGGAGTTGGGGAAGAGCTGAACACAATGAATGATGTAAGGAAAGGGGAAAAGTAAATATGGAGACATATTAAAATACCTGCAGTGTGTTTTTAAGTATCCTCATGACTCTCTAACATGACTTAGTTGTTGAAGAACAATAAAAAGTTGCATATAACTTTATCATAGAAGCCTTATTCTTTACATAATTTAGACATTTGAAAGTTTGAAAAAAGCCTGAAATACTTTTACATTAAAATTTTAATAAACAGTTTCTCCCCATAAGCCTTATCTGCAGGCTTTTTGCAAACTTTTATCTTTTACTATAAGCACACATCAAGTTATACACTAACAAGGTCCTTACTGTCTAAAATATGTTCTAAATGAAAATGGTTCCATTACTTTTCTAAAATTAATGACTTCATAGTTCACACAATATCATTCGTTAAATACAAAAGAAAACAATATAAGCAGTAAATTCTACACCATTACCATGGGATGAGGATCCAGGCCATCGAGCATGCGCCTGACATTGTTCACGATCTCTCTGGCATCGTAGTTGGGCAACTTACAAGCCCACCCTGTGCCAATGCCTTCAGCACCGTTTATTAAAACCATGGGGATTATGGGGATATACCACTCAGGCTCCACACGCTGATTATCATCATAAAGGAATTTAAGCAAGTTGTCATCCACAGCAGGAAAAAGCAGTCTTGCTAAAGTGCTAATAAAAGGAAAAAGAGAAACATGTATCAATGTCACGGTTTGAGAAAAAAAAACTTTACATGTAAATTACTTGACATGTCAGAAATCTTTTAAGAGAATGCATTTAAAAATTTTGGTTCAGTTCAGTTGCTCAGTCGTGTCTGACTCTTTGCGACCCCATGAATCGCAGCACGCCAGGCCTTCCTGTCCATCACCAACTCCCAGAGTCTACTCAAACTCATGTCCATCGAGTCAGTGATGCCATCCAGCCATCTCATCCTCTGTCGTCCCCTCCTCCTCCTGCCCCCAATCCCTTCCAGCATCAGGGTCTTTTCCACTGAGTCAACTCTTTGGATGAGGTGGCCAAAGTATTGGAGTTTCGCTTCAACACCAGTCGTTCCAATGAACACCCAGGACTGATTTCCTTTAGGATGGACTGGTTGGATCTCCTTGCAGTCCAAGGGACTCTCAAGAGTCTTCTCCAACACCACAGTTCAAAAGCATCAATTCTTCAGCACAAGTGCTTAAACTTGACAATAAAATTTACTTGACCTTATTACCAAATGTATTTTTCTCAGGCACAAAGCCAGAATAAAACAGCCCTGTTTTACTTATATTACTTACTGACTAACCTGCCTAAATTCTTCATATTGATACATAACCTGGTAAGGATTTCCTCTTATTCTGACTAAACCACAAAACCCACTTTCAGCCTAAATTGTTAGATCAGAAAAATCCTTACATTCATTAGGACTAGCTTCACCAATAATTCACAAAAACCAAGATCAACAAATTTCATTCTGTATGTGATCAAATACTTTGGAACATTCACCCTGAACATAACACTCAAGCTTCTCTCTCCATAGTTAAGTTAGTTAAGATGCTCAGTCGTGTCCAACTCTTTGCGACCCCATAGACTGTAGCCTACCAGGCTCCTCCGTCCACCCATGGGATTTTCCAGGCAAGAAGACTGGAGTGGGTTGCCATTTCCTTCTCCAGGGGGGAATCTTCCCAACCCAGGGATTGAACCCAGGTCTCCCACATTGTAGGCAGACACTTTTACTGTCTGAGCCACCAGGAAACATGGCTCTCTCTCCATAGTTACACTTCTATTACATATTTTGTTAGTTCCAATAACCTTCAAATAGTATTTATGCCATTATATCTGCAAATCATTACCTCAACATTGTGAAAATATAACGAGGGCTTGCAGCATCTTTGCCCCCATGAAGCCGAGTTCCAAACTGACCAATAGGCTGAAGCAAGTTGATGTTGTTGCTCCCCACAAAGTTCTGAGCCAAGTTCACAATAGTCATCATCAATGCTTGCTGCAGAACAGACACAGAACACATTCACAAAGTTCCTCCATGAATCTCATTTTCATTAAAACACAAATCCTCAATTCTTTAACATTTCCAAAGACCTCATAAAAGAAAAACCACTTGATTATGCTGAATTATCCTACTATCATTCTTCATGCCAGTAAGTGTAGCTCCCAATTAATTCCAGTCTCCATGCTGGCTTACTTCTCCGTGATGATAAGCAGACATCTCAGCCACAGACCCAGCCAACTGTGCAACTTTCACTTCACGTTTATCATTCCTCTTGAAACAAGTAAATAAAACTTTTCGTTGACCTGGTTTAAAACCTGGTTTTAAAAAGAAAAACCCTCTTTTAAAATATTACTCAATAAAAAAAAAAGTATTACTCAAGATTGAGTTGCAATGTTTCTTTATATGTGACAACAATGTGACAACAATGTTCTATATATTCAAGAGAAAAAAGCAAAGATATAGTCTGCTTACTAAAAGTCACTAAAATTGCTGAGACTCTGTAACAAAATGAGTACCTACTAACATATTTTATACCATCTTAAGCTATTCTAAAAGTGAAGAACCAATTGAAAGACCCCTTCTAGTCTTAAAGAACTGCTGAGTGGCACCAAATTCCTTTCACAGGAGCTTCCAAACACTCATATTCCGAAAATGCCAGTTTTGATGAAAGTATTAGAGAGTCATCAAATAGCCTAAAAACTATTATTAGAATACCCTAAATCTGGAATGCTCTTATAAAGAAGAGATATGTTCTGATAATTAAGAATGCAGGCTTTAGAATCTCACTAATCTGGATACTCTTCTCGACTTGGCCATGACTTTCTACAATTTACTAAACCATTAAGTCTCAGTGTAACATAATTACCTTCTTAATAAGGTGACCATAAGGATTACATGAGATAATGTAAGCAAAGCACTCTGCTTCCTGATCATTTTTCCTGCTCTAGACCAAGGAGCCCAGTAATAAAACTTTTCAGTATATACTAGCTATCATCATCACCATGGGCCCAGAGCATAGCAGAAGCAAAAGGATAACAAAAGATGGCCACTTTTCTTGAGAATTTTATAATCTAATTGAGGAGGCAAAATTAACATAAGTAAAATAAGAGGCACACAACTACTGGCATAGAAGTTTACAGCACCGGAGACCAATTTAGACTGCAATTTCTAGCGAAGACTTTGGAGACCGGGTAGAACTAAAAGCTAAAACTAGATAGATTATTGAACCACCTGTTTTAGTTGAAAAACCAAGGGACATAAAGATGAACTAACTTTTTAAAAGTTATAAAATCAAAAAGCTCTTGATAAAGGATTAAAATCTGCTCCAACTACTGGGTAGCAGTTTTTTTGTCACATTAAGTAAGTTAAAGCATTAGATTTTGGGTACTGAGGTCTATGGCCATACCACCCTGAATGAGATTTATCTTGTCTGATCTTGAAAGTTAAGAAGGGTTAGGCCTGGTTAGTACTTGGACGGGAGGCTCTGGGTACTGAGGAGTGCTTTTAAAATTTGGTCTGATAAATACTCCAGAACTTATCAAAAAAGTCTCCAATAATTTGGAGCTAAAACTTTAAAAATTTGCAAGCTATTAATAATTTTCTTTAGAAACTCAAAAAGGGCTTAAGATTTAAAGAATATAAAATATTTCAAAACTTCTAAAACATCTCAAAAGCAACTTTAGAATTTTTTTAAAAATTATTATAAGGATGGGTTAAAATACATGAAATTAAAATACACTCAATAACATTCAAAAACAAAAAAGCTTCTTAAACAAACACTACTTACCATCAACAAGAGATGGTATAGATCTTTCATTGTCTGAGTTTGAGAAGAGAATCAATTCTTTGTTGATAAAATCATTATAGGTCAAATGCTTGGTTGCTGTACCATATAAGAATTGCTAAGGGAAAAGTCACATAGCAATTACGTCATTATTACTACATGGATTTTTAGCCTTTCTCTTTCTTCCCCCAGATCACAGCTCTTTACGACTGACCTCTGGTAAGCCATGTAACCTACGCTGTCTCCGATCTTCCATAAAGTTCGTTAACCATTCTTTTCTGTCATCAATCTTCTTCTTACTGAATGCCTGAAAAATTCCAGATAATTTAACACATTTAAAAAAATTTTCACTCTAGAATTAAAGTTTATAAAAGCAAATAACTAATTATTAATTTCTGGGAAATTATAAAGTCTTTTCCAATACTCTTTTATCAAAAATGCATTTGAATAGAAGTCTCTGAATTAAAGAACTATGAAAGCAGAGCATAATCTGAGGTGATGGTGAATGACACTAAGATTAACTAGGTTGGGCTTCAAATTAAAGAGAGACATACCACAGCAAACCAAGACTGGGAGGGGAAGGATGGCAGACAGGGGAAAATGATATTGGGAGAGATTTCTTTTTTCATTTTTAATTGGAGTTTAATTGCTTTTGCTGTACAACAACATGAACCAGCCATAAGTACACAATACGCCGCCCCTCTGGAGCCTCCCCCCTTCCCCCTCCCACCCCTGGAGGGCGTCACAGAGCAGGAACTGGGCTCCCCGTGCCCTACCGCAGCGAGCTCTCTCACATGTGGGAGTGTATGTATGTCAACGCTGCTGCTGCTAAGTCGCCACAGTTGTGTCCGACTCTGTGCAACCCCGTAGAGGGCAGCCCACCAGGCTCCCCCATCCCTGGGATTCTCCAGGCAAGAATACTGGAGTGGGTTGCCATTTCCTTCTCCAATGCGTGAAAGTGAAGTCACTCAGTCGTGTCCGACTCTTAGCTACCCCATGGTCTGCAGCCCACCAGGCTCCCCCGGCCCTGGGATTCTCCAGGCGAGAGGACTGGAGTGGGTACCAGTGCCTTCTCCAGCGTCAATGCTACTCTCTCTCAACTCATTCCCAACCCCCAGTCTAGAGAGATTTCTTAATTAACTTTGTTACCAAGGTAATGGCAGCATCATCTTCAGGACCAGCATATCTAAACAGGATACGGTGCCTTTCCATATCAGCAAAATATTCCTTGGCTTCCTTAGCTGTACTGGTACCCAACCCTGCATAAGTTTTAAAATGAAAGTAAAAATAAGCCACACAGAAAGAAAAAGACAAAGACTATATGATCTCACTTATATGTGGAATCTAAAAAAACAAAAAGTCAAACTCATAGTAACACAGAGTAGAATAGTGGTTACCAGGGGCTGAGGGGAGAGGGAAATTGAGAGATGTCGGTCAAAAGTACAAACTTTCAGTTATGAAATGAATAAATTCTGGGGAATCTAATTACAGCATAATGCCTGTAGTTAATAATACCATACTGCATATAGTGAAAATTACTTAGAATAGACATTAAATGTTCTCTCCAAAAAAAAAAAAAAAAAGAGCTGTAGAAATGATTAACAAAATCCAGAATGTAGGAAATGAAACAAGTCAAACTATCCAACATTTTAAACAAATAAATTACATGGAAAACAGAAAAACAATATAATAAGATTTAATAGACCTATCAACCAAATGCAATGTGTGGGCTCTGTTTGGATCCTGATTCAAAAGTATATATATATAAATGAACATTTTTAATATAGTCAGGAGAATTTTAACAGATTGAACATTTAAGGTTATTAAAGAAAGGTATGATAATGGTATGATGGGCAACAAATATTCTTTTAGAAATACATATTAAAGTATTATAGAAATTAACTATTAATGCCTGGAAGTTATTAGGTGGGTACAAAAGTAACTGAGGTTTTAGACCAAGAATTTTAAATCATTATAATTAGGCTCAAACACATCTTTATTAATCAAAATAGTAACCAGGACAGTCAACACAGTTTTGCCAACAAGAAATGCTTGTTTATTCTTGTAACGTAAAATTGGTGCTTCAGGAATCAACAAGCTCTTAGGAAGCATTTTCTGCCTCCTACTTGTGGAAGCGGTTTCCCTGCAAAAAGTTGTCAAGATGCTTGAAGAAGTGGTAGTTAACTGGTGAGAAGTCAGGCGAATATGGTGGGTGAGGTTAAACTTCATAGCCCAGTTTGTTCAACTTTTGAAGCGCTGGTTGCGTGACAATGGCTGGGCACTGTCGTGGAGAACTGGGCCCATTCTGTTGACCAATACTGCTGGCACTGCAGTTTTTGATGCATCTTATCAATTCGCTGAGCATACTTATCAGATGTAATGGTTTCGTCAGGATTCAGAAAGCTGTAATGAATGAGATGGGCAGCAGACCACCAAACAGTGACCATGTTTTTGTTGGTGCAGGTCTGGCTTTGGGAAGTGCTTTGAACCTTCTTCTTAGATCAACCACTGAGCTGATCATCGCTGGTTATCATATAAAATCCACTTTTCATCACGTGTCACAACCCAATCAAGAAATGGTTAGTTCTTATTGCATAGCACAAGAGAAGACTTCAAAATGATGATATTTAAAATTTTTGTTCAGCTCATGAGGCACATACTTATCGAGCTTTGTTCACCTTTCCAATTTGCTTCTAATGCCAAATGACCATAGAATGGTCAACGTTGAGTTCTTCAGTAACTTCTTGTGTAGCTGTAAGAAAATCAGCTTCCGAGATGGCTCTCAATTGGTCACTGTCACCTTCTGATGGCTGGCCACTGCGCTCCTCATTGTCAAGGCTCTTGTCTCCTTTGCAAAACTTCTTGAACCACAACTGCACTGTATGTTTGTTAGTAGTTCCTGGGCCAAATGTGTTGTTGATGTTACAAATTGTCACCACTGCTTTACAACCCATTTGAACCTGAATAACAAAACTGCTCAAATTTGCTTTTTGTCTAACATCATTTTCACAGTCCAAAATAAATATAAACAAGTAATAAGTCATTAACAAAAAGAACATATAGCAAGAAATGCACGGTAAAATGATGTATAATATAACCACATTTAAGAACGTATTCAATATCAAATGACAAAGTTCAACAAAGGAAAACTGCAATTACTTTTGCACCAACCTAATATTTCAAACTAATGGGGTGGCAATGAGAAGAGTTCAGATGAAACAAGATTGTCCATGAAATGATGACATTTAAATACATGGGAGGCCTATTAAACTATTCTCTCTACTTACACAAATTTTCCATAATAACTCTTTAAAAATCAGCAATAGTTGTTTTTGAAAGCTAAAAGAGATAAACTTTCAAAATATTTTATAATGTTCTCTTAACAGGAAATTTATGTCAATAGTTAAGTTCACAAAATTTTAATGTTTTAGAATACAGACCTTTGTAGTATTTTATTTTCCAGGCTTTCTGGTTTTCTATATGTTTTTTCCACTCATCAAATTCAGGAATACTGTAGAAGGAAAGTTCCTGCTTATTTTTGCTAGCCTTAAATGAATAATAAAAAAAATTAGTTTTTCTGCTACTACTTAAGACCATAGTATAAAAGTATATTAATGTAAATAGTACCTTTACAATAGGGGTAATGAACTCTTCAAGAAAACCATGCTTCAAAAGTGATGGCCAATTGTGATGGATGAAATTAATAAGCAGACCTTTTATGTGAGAACCATCTTGATCCTAAATAAGTATCAGTAAAGAATGTCATGATAATCTTATGAAATATAATTACTTACATAATCAAAATTTTAAATATATGAATGCAGCAATGAGGCAAAATTCCACTCAAATTTTAGAACTGCACTGTACAAAACAGAAGAGATTATTCTTTGGATGATTAAAGAATTTCTTTCTTAAAATTCAAACAAAGAATACAGCTATGTGATAGACTGAATCTTTCTGTCACTATAAAACATACTACCATTATCTTTTTTTATAGTTTTCCCAGATTTCACAAGAAGACAGAAATACAAGGAACACAGTTACAATGCCACTTCACTGAAAGGAGAAACCTATGGAATACAAGTATTCACGAGTCTTCTCTTAACATAAATACTGATACATTTCTGCTTAAAACTACACAGCAGCTTCTCAGTTGCAGATTTTCCTACAAATGCTTTCAGTTACAGTACTTGAGACACAAGCAGTTGGATGCATATGAAACTCTTCAATTTTATGTGTATGCTTAGTCACTCGGTCATGTCCAACTCTTTGCAACCCCATGAACTGTAGCCCACCAGGCTCCTCTGCCCATGGGTATTCTCCAGGCAAGAATACTGGAGTGGGTTGCCATGCCCTCTCCCAGGGGATCTTCCCAACCCAGGGATCGAACTCAGGTCTCCCACCTGAGGATTCTTTACCGTCTGAGCCACCAGGGAAGCATATGAAACTCTTCAGTTTTCTAGTTCTTGCCTAAGTACTGCCATTTTACTATTCAAATCCTCTAGTTTTTTGTGCATCCCAAATCATGCTATCATAAACAAATATTAGCCATTTTCCTATTGATTAACCTTTCTTCCTTACAAATTTCACCATTTCCTTCCTGTTTACAGGCAAGCTTTAACATCATAATACTACAGTGTGTTCTACTCTTTCCATATTTACTGAATTTAAAAACATTTTAAAATAACTAACCAAAAAGGTGGCTACCATAAATTAGATAATGTAAAATGTACTTCACACAAACCTTGCCATTAAACAATATTTTTCCCCTGTGAAGTGTAATCATTTTCAATTTACTATGTTGGAACAAATCTCATGAAATAAATATCCAAAGGACATTCTGAAAAAGAGATGTTTTAGTATGTGGCAACTTTTAACCAACCTGATCAGTCATAATCATAATCTTTCCGTAGCGTAAAGTTTTCAGAGATTCTGCATCATCATAACTTTTCTTATACTGTAGACCAACTATTTTAATAATATTGTTTATTTCTGCATTTTCCATGATCTGTGCAAAAATGAAAAGAACTGGAAGTATTTTAAAGTGTCAAAATATACAAAAGAGGAGTCAGAATTGACACACAAAAAGGCAACAATTTTAGTTAAAGTAATAAATTGTCATACACACGTGTGGGTACATATGTAGATACACACCTGTTTGTGAGAAGCTTCCCGCACGTTAAGAATCTTTCCCCTGAGGGGAAAGACCCCGTATCTGTCCCTCCCAATCACACCTAACCCAGACACAGCCAGGGACTTGGCAGAGTCTCCTTCTGTCAGGATCAGTGTGCACTCCAGGGAATGTTTGCCACCTAAGAGAAATTAGTAATGATACATATTCCAAATTTCTCAATTTTACCAATGGAAAACATGAAACCAAAAAATTAACAATCACAGTGATAATAAAATACTGTAAAGAGTCATCTTATGCTCAGTATAATGCAAAAATGAGGTATATTTTATTGAAGTTTTATCCCCCCAAAATTGTAACATGTATTATATGTGACAATTTTAGTGAAATTTATCCTCTGAAAATAAAATCCTATATATGTGGAAAATTAAAACAGTCTATACCTGAATAAAAACTTAAATCAAAATCTAAAAACCGAACAAAAACTGAATCTTACCAGCATCATTAGCATCATCCAATTTGGGAATACCTTTGATTTTACTGTACTTTACTGATGAACACTTCTTGTTCAGCTGTGTCTGAGCCTTAAATTTCACCCAGTTCAGGATACTTTCTACAATGCCACAGTTAGAGGCCTAAAAATCAAAGAAGCAAGCAAGAAGTTCACACACTTAGCTAAAATTAATGTAATACTTGGAATCTGGGCAGTTGTAAGGCAAAATGATAATAATAATGATATATGCTGGTAAATTATTCTAATTACAGTAAATTGATTCAGGCAACTATTCACCATGACCGATTATACTGAAATGTAAACACATGAGAAAAAGGCAACTTCACTACATATGAAAAAAATTTTATTAGAATAAACTCCGTAAGAAATGTACATAGCTTTTGTTACAAGTTAGTTTTGTTACAATGAACACAGTAAAGGCTGATCCACCTATGAATTTACTACCTGGGAAATTATAGACACTGACATTTCTGATATCCTTCAACACAAAAACATGAATCTGGAATTCACTACGACAAAAAAATATTAACATAAAGGGAATATCAGGATAAACTCAAGAACTTATGAATAGTCCTTATTTTTTAAAGAGCTTGGTAATAAGGATTTTAACATTATACATATGTGTCATTCTGCAGTGAGTTAACAGGTGATAAGATGTCAAACGCTACTCCCCCGAAAAAGTAAAGCATCTCCAAGTTTGAGTTATTTATTTTTCATCTATGTGGGTAGTTTGATTTTAGGTGTATGAAATAGTTTTCTGGAATGTTTCAAAAATAAAAAGAAGTGAACTATGTTATCAACTAAACTTCCTTTGCCAAAAATGAAAAAGCATAAAAACTAAAATCAAATTACTTTATAAAAAGAACAACTGTTAAGAGGGCAGAAATTTGGGAAATGATTAGCATTGGGTCATTGGTATTCAGAATTTATTATGATCAGATCCAAAAGTACTATTCTATAGGCCTTTAGCTAAACCTAAAAATCGACTTTTGTTTTTGTTTGTGAGACCCTACCTTTGAAATTCCAATACCAAAATTTGATAAATATGTTATCTCCATTGCAATATTACACAATATTCCTCCAAAAAACTATAAACTGCCAAAGAGGAGGGGCTGTAATTTATTCATCTTTACATTCCCAGAGCAAACATAAAGGCACTTAATATATGTTTGGTGGCACTGGTGAACAGGAGAACTGAGGCAAATCTTATACAAAAATGACTATAAGAAATTATTAGCAGCAACAAGGCTCAGTTATAAATCTAAAACTATTTATATTCTCATCTTGTTTCAGAAAGGTTAAGGCAGCCTAAATAAATATGTGCTAAGTAAAATGAAAAAAAAAAAAGTATGTAGAATATGGTAAATTTTATGTTATGCATATGTTACCATAATTTTTTTAAGTTACATCTACAAAATCAGTAGATGAATTTGAAAGGAATGGAAAAGATGAAGACAGGAGTCCTGTGAGGACCTGTACATTTTTTAGAGGCAAAACTGGCTTGCAAACTAAAACATAATTAGTTACATGACTTCCTACTTTAAAGCTTGGCAAAATAATCAACTGTTTTATGAAACACTATCTAACCTCTGAAGTTTTCAGAATCAAGCATTTTAGTTTTTAGTATAAATATGCCTGTATCTGCAGTTAAAATAACAAACTAATCAGAATAATTAGAATAAATAAATCAAAAAACTATTTAATCAACTCTAAATTAAACAAAAAACACTGAAAAGTAATATACATTTTACTCACTGCTTTAAAAAATTTTTCTGATAGTTGGCATTTGGATCCAAAACTTTTGGGCTGCAAAGTCATGTTTTCCTTAGTTTGAGAATCAAAAGTTGGATTTTCAATAAGGCAGTTAATAAAAACCCATATATGATTTTTTACCTGTTGAAAACATCCAAGAAAAGGTCAATATCAGAATTGATATTACTTAACAATTAAACAGAATATATAAAACATCACTTACTTGAAATGGTTTCACTGACACACCAGCTTTGTTCTTTTTCTTAACTACTTCAATCAGTTTACCAACAACTTGGTCTACTACATAATCCACATGCCGTCCACCCTAAAGGGGGGGGGGGGACAGAAGACAAAATCTTCTATAATTAAGGCAGCAAAACAGTAACATTCATATTTTTCTAGAATGAGCATTTAATCTTCAACATAACTTTTTAAAGTTAGTGTTACTATATTACTCACCCTATATACCAGAGGTAATATGGTAAGTCTCAGAAGGGAAGAGTTAGGATTTAAAACATAGTCTTTTTGGCCACAGAGCTAATTAGCAACTCTATATAAACTCCCCACGAAGTGAAAACAATCAAAAAGAGACATGGAAGTGAGAATGAACACTGGCCTAGTGGTAGCAATGACACTCACAAGATTGCCACTAAGGTACCATGGTAGCCATCAACAGCTGTCTACTCAATACCCATTCTTCCCTTCCACATTATAGACAAATCCAACTGTTTTTAACTGGCAACATGTCCAGTTACAAAGATTTACTAATCTAGACTCCCTTGTGGCTAAAGTTAGTCACTTGACCCAGTTCTAGCCAGAGATGCTAGCAGAGGTCTACTGGATGGGGTTTCCAGGAAAACTACTGCATTCCTGATAAAAGCGGAGAGATTTAATTCACATATGAATTTGTCCAACTTAATTAATTCTCTCCTTAGGACTTGGAAGGGTGCAGCAGACATATTAAAGGCATGAAAATGAAAGCCATGCTAAGAGAGGCAGAAAAGAAAGCCAGGAAGAGGACAGGACCCTGTGGACACTGTAAGGTCACAGAACCAGACTAAGACTGCCTACCATCAGTCCCCAGAAGAGGAAAAGTAAAACCTTCACGTGTCTACAAACCACTGCATACTACGTTTCTATTACACATAATAAAATGCAATCAAATCTAACAGGATTTCTGTTGACTAGAAAGTGATGCTAGATTATAAAAAATAAGTTCAAATTTGAACAAGAGTGACAAAATGATAGCTCATGGCTTTATTCTAAAATACACACTTATATTGCCCAATATTTCATTATGGTCAATGGATAAATGCCTATAGATGAGAAGAATTTCATTTGATTTGGAAATTTAAAAGCCTACAAAAAGGGTTCAAACTCCTTAGAACAATAGATAAGGCATTTCATGATGTGATCCCAAAACAGACTCATTTCTTATTATTTGTTCTTTTACACTCAAAACTCAGAACACAGAACAAGGAATTTGTTATCATTCTAAATTCTGTAAAATACAAATGTATTCAACAATAAGCTCTAATCATGTAAATTTATTTCTCAATGGATGCTTAAATAAATAGTAAGACAGATATTTCATAGAAAATATACTTTTATTTTCATAAGTCAATTTTGATTTCACAAAAGCAGGGTGGAGGGATTTTTTTTGTTGTTTTATCTTGTTTTTAATGAAAACTGTTCAACAACTGATTTGGAAACAAAGAATTAGTTTACTTACTTTTGTTGTTGCAATGCTATTTACAAAGCTGATTTGCTGGAATCCTTTTTCACTCAAAGTGAGACAAACATCCCATCTTTCATTTGCAAGTTCATGAATAACTTTTAGGGCCACTCCAGTTTCATCCAATTTGTCTTTCACGTAAAGATCTACATAACTGCGAAATCCATTTACCTAAAATTTAGAAAACAAAAACAATGAACAATTCCTCTTGCACTGGCCGCTGAACACCAGCCAGTTTAGACATGTAGAAGGGAAAGCTCAAAGAAGACGTTTTCTTCTCCTTTATAAGAAAACAGCTGATTAAACAACAAATTTTCTATGCATCTTCAAAAACCTGAGATCACAGGACAGCTGAGCATCCAAAATCTGAAGAGGAACAGGTGTTTGGAGGGAGACCAGAACCTAAATTTTTGTCTTATCTGGGCAGAAGCTGCTTGGTGTGGTATATACCCACAGGAACCTGGAACCAGAGCTTCTGATGAACCTCTTTGCACAGATGAGTGTGGACTAGTGTGAGCGTGAGAAGCACCTGAAGGCTGTGGTCAGAAAGGGTTCCTAGTCTTTTGCAGGTGTTTCCTCACAGGGTAGATCAGAAAGAATTTAGAAAAGTGACCCTCATGGGGCCAAGTAGAGAATGGCAGCCACTAGGAATTCAACCCAGACACTTCACTCATCAAAAAAAAAGAACGGCTTACTTCACAGCGGGAAGGACACTGCTGGAAAGCAGTCGTGAAATATCACCAGAGCTGGGATAAAGTACTTCCGCCCAGTCCCACCCCTCCTATGCCCATCCCATTCACATCTTAAAAAGGCTTATTCTGCAGGGTAGGGAGCCTGAAGGACACAGAAGGAGATCACTGGTGTGACCTGATGCAACCAGAGGACAGAGGACAAAGGGAACGGCTCCACCTCAAGAGGAGGCGTAGACACTCCTGTGAAGGCCAAACCCCGAGACACAGGCCCCGAGCATTCCAAAGCCTGAGAATGATCAGACGTGGGGTCTCCCCCAACCTATACCCAGGCTAGCAGGCCTCCAACTGTAACAGTGGTTTCCAGCTGGAAGAGCTGCAAGAGACCCTCCTTGAGCAGCAGCTCCAAGGCAAGCCCCAGTGCACAGAGAAAGGACAAGACAGAATCTGAAGTGCCCACAGCAACAGCAGACCTCAACACTAGTAACTGCAGCAACAACAGCCTGCAAACACCGCCCACTCCCCGTACAGATTAACATAAACCCTCATACTAAAGCCTATTCACACCATATTTACTATGCTATGCAACACAGCTGGTGTTCAACAGAATCTCACAAGGTATGCCAAAAGGCAAGGGGAAAACAGCCTGAAAACACAAATCAATCACCAGAACTTAGGTATGTCGCAGATGTTTTAACTATCAGATAGGACTTTGGCTACCTGATGCAAAGAGCCAAATCATTAGAAAAGACCCTGATGCGGGGAAAGATTGATGGCAAGAGGAGAAGGAAGGCGACTGAGGACGAGGTGGTTGGATGGCATCTCTGACTCAACAGACGCGAGTCTGAGCAAAGTGCGGGAGACAGTGAAGGACAGGGAAGCCTGGCATGCTGCAAGTGCATGGAGTCATGAAGAGTCAGACACAGCTTAGCAACTGAACAATAATAACGGCCAGTAGGTTAAAGTCTCTTGTGGAAGTTGCATGTTGTCTAATGTGCAACTTCAGCAGACAGAACCGTTAAGAATGAATCAAATGCAAATGCTAGAAATCAAGAAAAGCAGAAGATACGAAGAATGCCTTTGGCAGGCTCAGCAGTAAACTTGACACAGTAGAGGCAAAAAAAGTCAATGAACTTGAAAATGCAGCAACAGAAATCAAACAAACTGAAACTCAAAGAGAAAATAGAGTGAATAAAGCAGAGTAAAACATCCAAGAGCATGGGTCCTACAATTTATGCATAATTAGACTCCCAGAAGGAAAAGGAAGAACAGCACGTTAATAACAGCCAAAATTTTTCCAAAATTAGTGACAGACACAAAACAAGAGATCCAATAAGCTCAGGAGACGCCAAACAGAATTAAGTACCAAAAAGAAAATCCAAAACCAACAAAAAATCCTATATATACAACTGAGCATATCATACTCAAAAAAACAAAGACAAATAGAAAATCTTCAAGGCAGGCAGAGGAAAAAGAAATCTCTTACCAACAGAGAAAGGAGGATATGAGTTACAGCAGAGCCATGCAAGCAGGAAGACAACAAAGTAACATTTTTAAGTGCTGGAAAAAAAACAACAACTACTGACTATAATTCTATACTCAGTGAAACTCTGTATCCTTTCAAGTAAAGGAAAAAACTCTCTCAGACAAACATAAACTGAGGGAAACTATTGTCAGCAAAGGTATCCACAGGAAATAAATGTTAAAGAAAAATCTCCAGCCAGAAGGAATATAAAATAGGTCAGAAACTTAGACCTACACCAAGAAATTAAGAGCACTGGAAATGGAATAAATGAAGGTAAACTATAACTCTATTTTTTATTGCTCTGAAGTAAAACTGACTGCTTAACCAGTAGCAACATCAAGTCAGAAACTTGACACAATTAAAAAAAAATTCATGAACTTGACTGTGGAAATATTTCTGCCATAACTTTTTCAAATATTTCTTCCTCCTCATTCTCTCTCTTCTGTTGTTTAGAGAACATGCCAAAGCAAAATGTATGATGAAAAGGGCACAGGGACAGAGAGGAGGAGCTGGGGATACACTGTTATAAAGATTTTGCTCTACAGTGCAGTTTAGTCGCTCAGTCATGTCCAACTCTTTTACACACCAAGTGACAAATCAAGGTGGACTCAAGTTCCTTACAAATGAGTATTATAAACCCTAAGGCAATCACTAAATCAGTTTTAAAAATAAGAATAATAAGTAAAGAGGATTCTTAGGGGGCACAGTGGTAAAAATTTGCCTGCCAATCAATGCAGGAGATGTGGATTCAATCCCTGGGTTGGGAAGATCTCCTGGAGAAGGAAATGGCAAGCCACTCCAGTATTCTTGCCTGAAAAACCCCATGGACAGAGGAGCCTGGCAGGCTACAGTCCATGGGGCCTCAAAGTCTCAGATATGACTGAGCAACTGAGAACATGCACACACACATAAGAAGTAAATAGAAAAGATGAAGTGAAATCATTTTTTTAAAAAATGCTGAATTAAAACCAAAGAAGGCAGGATGCAAGGAAATAAGTAACCAAGAACAAACACAATAAATCAACATATAACAAGATGGTAAGCTTTAATCCAAATGTTTCAATAATTACTTTAAATGTCAATCATCTAAACACACTTGTTAAAAGAGATTAACAATTTAAAAAGCAAGATCTAACTATAAGCTGTCTACAAATTAACAAAGCATGAGCTATTTTAGAAGACACTTACCGGCAACTTCTTTCCATTAAACATGACCTTGACTCCCTTGCAGGAACCAGCCAAATCATAAGCTCTTCTGGTCATGAGAGCCACAATATCCCTGTCAAGTTTCTCCATCTTAAATTTGGACAGATCTGGTTGGAATGTTATACACGTGTAATCTTCACCATCAAAATGTTTAATTTTGGCTTCAGACGTCTTCATCATATTATTCATCCATGTCTTTGAAGAGAATAAATATTTAAATATTTCTATTGTGCTTCTATATTAGATAATATATAAAGACTCAGCTAATGAAATACATTCATTTACCACAACTAGAACCATTTTCCAACTTTCACAACAAACCAATCTTTAAAACTATATTATAAATGAAGACATTTTAGATAAAACTATTATAACAACCTCATACTGAAAATAAGCAAAATCAACTGAACAGCTTTATATATTGTTAGTTAAATCTTTCAAAATCTACAGATGACCATAAAGAATTATACAAAAATAAAAAGGTACAATGCTTTTCTGACAAAATTATTTTAGCTTACGTAAAATTTTCAAAGGTCTACAGAAGTGAAATATAAAAATTTGAAATATAAATGATCAATCAACAAGGAAATTTTCAAACATGCTAAGCTGGTGCATTTCAATTAGACTGTGAGGTTCAAGACATTTTCCCTATTGCTTAAAGAGGTTAAAGGAAAAGTCTGTCAAATAAAGCATTTTGTTTTAAAGGCATGGGAGGGAAACAGATTTATGTAAAATCTCCCAGGCATTCTGTAGCCTTTTTACTCTGATGACTTGTTTAATGCTTAAAAAAATAAGTTATATAGGTATCTAAGGTATTATATAGGTATTACCTTGGCAAAGCAACAAACATGATTATTCTTAAAAAAGAATTAGTCACATTTCTATCATACCTGCTTAAAACTATGTTTATATTCTTTGCAAGCAGTTTCTACTGTAAACTTTGTACTGAAAATATTACAAAGTTTTGCACCATAACCATTGCGACCACCTGTAAGAACAATTAAATGTGAAAGGTTTAATGAAAACAATTTTAAAGGGACTTTGTTAACTCACCTACCATAGGGCAGGTCTATTGCAAAATAGCTTCCACTTATTATTTTAATCATTGATTGAATATTTCAAAGTATATTTAGATTTTTCATTTAAAGAAACATAATTAAGATTTAGCACATACAGTAATATAATTAAAATACACATTTTGTAGATTATCTTCAAACAATCCAGTAAGTCTATGTGAGTATGAATCTGAGCTTTCTATCACAGTCACTTCTAGTATAAAACTCTAATCTATATAACTTCCTGGAACTTTGGTTTTGGAAAAAAAATCATCTTTTAGGAAATGTAAATAAATAGAAAAACAACTGGCTATGGTCAAAGCACTTTCAACTCTATATAGAGTCTAGACTTTCAATCCTGACTCAAAGAAAATGGTTTTAAAGTAATTTAATTGATACCAAAAGACATAGTACTTATGTAAAAACAAATTTACAGATACAGGGATTATATGCATCTTACTTTCATCAGTAGTCTAATTCAAAACCCAAACCATCAGCCAGGTTAGACAGAGTTCCAGGAGTTCTAGCAGAAGTCAATGTACTATGAGTTAAGTGTCTATCAGACTATAATCAAGACACACAGTAATACATGATAGTTTTTATAGATATTAATTCTAAAAAGGATTTTCTCTCAACAAAACTAGAAAAGTTTCCTTTTCTGTAATATCTTATACAGAAATAGTAACAGACTTCCATGTTAACAGAGCAGTATTTCTCAATAAAAACTCTGATCAGCCACTTAGACTTTACCTGTTACTTTTTTCTCGTCATCGTCATAGTTACTGGAGGTTAAAAGCTGTCCAAAAATTAACGCAGGAACATAAACTTTCTCTACTTTGTGTTCCACTACTGGAATGCCTTTCCCATTATTCCAAATGCTTATAATGTTAGATTCACTGTAAATAAACAGGCAGAGTTTGGAGCTTAAAACAGTTTAAAGATAAATCAATTTCCATCAAAAGTAAAGAGACCCAGAATAAACATGAATGATTGTAAGTAAAATGCCAGCCATTACCAATTGGAAGACACTCACTCATCTTTCAAGAAAACACTTGCTGAGGACACACATTACCATCTCCGAGTCGTTAACTCTAATTAGGGTCACTAAGTTCTGCAGGTAATACTGCAAAAATCTCCCACGAAAACAAAACTCTTCTCGATAGTGAAAGCAGTGAAGCTTGTATAAGAAGCCAGCTATCAATTCCACTTTCTTTTCATACGTAGTAGCCATGAGCTCTATGCTCCTTCCTGCCATCAACCCCCTGTGAAGCACAGGCTCTGCAGGGCTAGCGGCCATGGCCATTTTCACTCCCCACCTGACTGCTGAGGCGTGCAGACAGGAAAGGAAAGCTGTCTGAAACATTCCACTCTCCATCTGAACGTTAGAGGGTTGTCTATACCATAGCAATCATTGTTACACACTGACTTAAACGACTGTAAAATGTTTATCACCTATTTTAGATCTTTTAGGTATTTCTATCAGAAAACCACCCTTTTCAGCCCTAAAGGGTATGGAGCGGAGGTCCCTACAGCTAGCAGCAACTTAACACAGGCGGTGCTCCTGACGGAGAACTGTGCCCACCCTGTTGTTTTCGGTAGCCTATCCCACAGTGCCCTTATCATTAAGAGCCGAACTTGCACACGCAGCTCATGACCAACAGAGAACTGCCTTTAAAAGCTACCATTTGGCAATCTGACTCACAATTACTCTTAGACTCTTTCACTTACACATACTTTGTTTAATCTCTCTAGAGTTACTAGTTATTCCAACTAAAAAAAAGTTATAAAAGCCAAAATGAAAATCAAAGACACAGGAGGAAATTAATTACATTTTTTAAAGTTTAAGAAAAAGACTAAAAAGCACATCATTTTCTTTCCCCAAATCAGCAAATCAACTTCTCTTTCCCTCACTTTTCACAATACAGGTTCAACTCTCCAAATCATGGAGACTCAACTTTTCTTTCCCTCACTTTTAACAATATGGGTTCAACTCTCTGAACCACAGGGACTCAAACTTTGTTATTTTTATTCATATCTCCTGACCATTAAGACATTAGTTTGTCCTATTAGATTTGTTTCATCTCTATCCAATCTTCCTTCATTCCAAATGCCACAGTATGAGTCTAAATTAGTATCACCTTAAAAACTGATTACTGCAGCACAGCTAAGACCAGAACTAGCCACTCCCTTTAAATATATTCTTCATAACAATGATGGACTTACCACAGCTTTCATAACACTATTTTTTGCTCCAGGACACAGCAGTAGCTCCATGTTTTCTATGAAATCAAGCTTAGCAGTCCTCTATTGCATGTTCAAGGCCCTTATGCATACCCCTACTTACAGTCAAACTGAACTACTATTCTCCAACATCCATCATATTTTCCTTTAAGTCAGTTTTATTACTTGTCCATATTCAGTCTCAATTCTTTATTTCTTCATCGGCTTTCCTTTGCCTACAAAATTCTTTTCTTCTCTGTCTAGCTAAATTTTACCTTAACTTCAAGAATCAATTTACAACTTCTGTCCTCCCAGCCTAAAACAATGTTTTCCAACATTCCTTATATTAAAACTTGCCCCCCCCCCAAAAAAAAATCTAAATTATTTACTAGGGACCTCAGGACATAATCATCTTCCCTGGTTGCTCAGAGGTTAAAGCGACTGCTTCCAATGCAGGAGACCCAGGTTTGATCCCTGGGTTGGGAAGATCCCCTGGAGAAAGAAATGGCAACCCACTCCAGTATTCTTGCCAGGAGAATCCCATGGACAGAGGAGCCTGGTAGGCTACAGTTTACAGGGTTGCAAAGAGCTGGACACAAATGAGCAACTTCACTTTCACTTTTCAGGACATAATTAGGTTAGCTCATGTGTGGGTAAATGCTCTTTACAGAATATACAGCTAAATATTTAAGTATGTAACAGTTCAACTTAGCTAGTGTACCTTACCTTGTGTGCCCCATATCCAGAGGTCAAGAGTGAAGCCTTGAAAACAAGGGCCCTGTATTGCATTTTTTTTTTTTTAAATATCGAAATAGTTCCTAGCTTGAGTTTAAAATGTGTAACTTATTAAATATCTTTTTTTTTTTTTTAACACAAGACACTTCATGGAGTTTAAAACTAATAGAGAACAATTCTGAAGGAAATAAAGAAAGATAATGGATGGAAAATTACAGATCTTAAACATCTCAGAATGACACTAAAGTCAATATACTCATGAAAAAATTCTTAAAATCTTTTCATCCTACTTAGTATATATAGTACTATAATTAAAATAGGGCACTTTGTAAATTCATCATCTTTACAGTTTCAAAAAAATAAGATGATACCTCATACTTTTTTTTCCCTCATACATTCTATAAGCCTATATGAGTATGAAACTGAAACTTTCTATCAAAGTCACCTATCTATTAAAAAATTTCAGTTTATTTCACTTCCAAGGTCTGGAACTTATTTGTATAATCTCTAAGCAATGGTTCAGAATTATATAATTGCATTTTTTGCTCCATCAATAATCTTCAAAGAAGTATTAAAAGGATGATGTGCTAAATAGGCTACAAATAAAATTCCAAAATAATTCAAGCTAAAAAGAAACTTGGAAAACAAGCTGAAAATCCAATATTCATCAACTGGAAAGAGGTTAATTATGACATATTGACATAATACTTAAGGATAGCTCAAAGAATTAAGTAGACTTATGTAAGTTAATAAGGAAGGCTGTCTTCAGTATGTAAAATAGAAAGGTACAAAAATAATATATAGAAAGCAATTTTTAAAATGTATACATACTGTATATTCTGTATGAGTATACTTTTTTTTGAAGGCTACAGCTTTAAGAATTTTAACCCTAAATAGAATCCTTAAGCTAGAGAAATAATTAGAACTCTGGTTATTGTGATTTTCACATTTGTTGGTTTTTAATCAAATTGATGCTAGCAAGTAAGCTGTTTCAATACTAACCATTACACTATATTATTTAATGGGCTTTAAACTCCCCTGTAAGAAGTTGCTTTAAATTCTCTAGCTTCTTAGAACTGCTGTCCAAATTCTGTACAGCATCCCTTGCTGACCTATTCCTGTATCTTTTACAACGATGGCTTTGTACTTAAATTTTATCTCCACATCACAGAGTACTATTGAAAGAGTAATAATAATAAGAGCTAAGCTAGACAGTGCATTCTCTACATTTGATCCATTAACTATTAAAATTTAACCTTTCTTTTACACAGAGTCCATGAACACACATACACAAAGAAAAATAAAATCTGCTATACACAGATATTTAAAAAGAATGAAAACCAGAAAGAGCAGTAATAAAGACACTAGTTACATAGAATTACTTTGTCCAGAATCTGGAATAAAGTAAAGCTTGTCACTATGAGCCACTATTTGGTCTACAAAACTATTTTATAGCTCACTTCTTAATCACTTTGCTATAATGGGATTCTATGTAAGCTGTTTTTTAACTGCACATTGCTGGATCAATGTGGCCAAGACAATTAAGATAAAAGAATCAAATAATTGTAACCAGGTTCATCAAGAATGTAGTTTTAAGAAGGCCTTCTTCCTTAGTTTTTAGTCAGTTATGATTTTTTAAAAAGCATGAAGATATTAAACATTCAACCTCTATTACTCCATACTACTCTCCTAAAACATAATCATTTTTAACTGACAATTTCCTAACTATGGAAGAAAAGAAATCTTGACAGCTAAAATTTCCTTAAAACTATCTTAAATGTCTGCATAAGTTGTAACTTTTAAGTGTCCTTCATACCATACCACTTACTTTTAAGTATGCATCTTACCATTTAAATTCTCAGTATAGTATATTCATTATAGAAATGATGCAAGTAAAAAAATAAGAAAGGAAGACAAAGAAAATCAAGAACTTCAATAGTACACAGTTATGTAGTAATATTTTCATATAAGATATAGTCAACTTCATTGTATAACCAAATATAAATTATATTTTTATTATATCATTTATCTTAACCATGCCCTCTGAAATTAGATTATTGACAATACAGTTGTAACTGAATTATTAAACTTTCATGTTAAGGAAAAAATCTTAAAATCATGCTAACCTACTAATGAAATTACAAGGGATAAATATAATGTAGTATCTTACAAAAGGCATACTGGTGAAAATAGCATAAATGTAAAACTATATTTCGAACTTAGAACTTTATTATTTTCACACCCCCCTCAGTCCTCCAAAAAAAAAGAAATCACCATAGTGATTAGCTGAACACCCGGTACCTACTCTACACTACCAGCAGTTCTCAATCTACAAATAACGGAAAAGCCTAAATGTTGGTTATGGAAGAATAAATTTAATCCATAATGTAACTGGAATAATACTAACAATAGTGCACCTGGCCTTGAGTACCAAGGCAGAAGGAAGAAACACCCAGTGATTATTCTGGCAGCTAAAACAGCGTCCACAGCACCAGAGAGGGAGAAAAACGGTCTCCGAGAGCTCCCGTAAGAAAAGTACCTTCGAGGAAAAGACTCAATGACAGAGGAAACTAAGAGGACAGCATGCTGGCTAAAAGAGGTAAGAATAACAGGGTCTCAAGCAATAGGAAACTAACTGTATGAATTATTCATTTGAGACATGTTCGTAAGCTGGGACTACCTGAATAAAACAGCTTAGCATAAAAAATTAAACTTGAAATATACTTACGGATCAATAGAAACTTTAATACAGGTCATGTTCTTATCCCTCTGTTTATTATCAGCTGCATTAACTACAAAAATATTTTGGTGAGTAATATATAAAAAGTTAAACAGACATACATGACATAAATAAACATATGGTTGCAAGTGCATCACTGTTTAATATAAATATTTACATATGGTAATAGTTAAAGAAAATAATTACTAGTAACTTCTATTACAAAACCTTATTTTCCAAATAATATTTTTAAATTTTTTTATGTCACATTAAATTACTATTATGTCTTCTACAAAACAAGGTGTGGGGTAGGTGGGGGAATGATTTTGCGATATATGAAAACAAACATCTGCAGTTTACAATCCCCTATCCAGGCCTAAAAGTTAAAAATTGGGTTTAATTATATTTTATCTTGGTAACAACTACTTTCTCTTGATCGCCTTCAATAAACTACTCATTTTGTAGATAGAATGAGCTTAAACCAGTTGGTTTTGAATTAGAAAGGCATTCTTTAGCATCCACAGAAATCAAAATGCTAAATCCTATGAACTACAACTGATAATATTTGCATACATTAACCATGGCTTCAGTAAAATTTGAACATGAACTAGCTGTAAAACTGAACTTCAATCACAGAAGGCATATGTTCCTGATAAATACTGTATAAAAGTAAAACTGGCATAGTTGTGAGATGAGCAAAAAGTACAAAACTTACAAAACTAAGTAACCAGTTTCACTCTTCTTTCTTTTTCCCAAAGACGGAAAGAAGTTTCAAGAGACCCACACAACCCTGGCAGGAAACCCAGTGGCACTAATGCATCTGTGTGGCTAAAAACATTCCCCAAGTCTTGAGTACTCCCCAGGAGTCAATTACACATCAACACTTCCTTGTGACTGAATTAACTGCGTGATTTGGAAAGCATAGGTATTTAAACAAGGTTGTTAAACCTGGTTACCAACAGAAATATCTAATGTGTTGGTTAGAAACACAATTTTATGCATCTCACCCAAAACTAACTGAATCTGCAAAGATCAGGCCCTGGAATCTATCTTTAACACGCCTTCCCTGGCGACTGGGATGCAATCAACCCCAAGACAACTGCACTCACAGGACCACACACTAACCTTGGGGTTACTGACCAAAACAATACATGCATTTTACAGATGAACAAACCAAAACACAAAGATATAATGTCCAGAAATATGAACATATTACAGCATGTAACACAGATTTTCTGAAGAATATTTATACTCAACATAACAACCTGAGATATACCTCTAAAATTTATAAGTTTGGCTTTACATATACAGGAACATTATAAACGATATCAATAGAAACAAATATATTAAATCTTAAACAAGTACTCACCCAAAATTTCATCAAAGATCTTGTATAAACCCGGCACAAAGGTAACCTCTCTGCAATTCATGCCTGCATCTTCATCATATACCCACATGAGCTGCATTGAGAGAAAAATTCAAAAGAATTTATGGAGTAAAGTAAAAAAAAACATAAACCCATATTTGTCATTAACACTGTAAATGCTTAGGTCTTCAAAGTAGAAAAACGTATTACTTCAATCACAAGCAACCTTACTGAATCCATATTCAATTTAAATAGCCTATAAATTGAGAAATTGTTTTATATCAAGTCTGTATTCTACTCATAAAATCAGCTTTAATGTAAAGCACCAAAAATTGTTAATAACTATTTAAATATGGAACTGGCCAGTAAGTTCATTCAGATTTTTCCCCAAGATGTTATGAAACCTAAATGAACTTTTTGGCCAACCTGATAAAACAGGTAAAAAACCAAATCATGTTTACTTTACACTTTGCTTCACCTGTTATATTTTCCAATAAATAAACAGCACAGAGTAAAATAACACGAATGCAGCATAATGTTAGAGTCAAAGACACCTAGCTATGAATCCAGCTCTCACTAGTTGAGGGATCTGAACAAGTCACTAAAAAAAAAAAAAAAAAATTTAAACTTCAGTGTCTTCATTTATAGAATGGAGAAAACAGTGCCTGCTTCCCAAAATTGCTAGAATCAAATAAGACTTTAAGTGTAAGCCTAGTAAGTATTAAACAATAGTCAATGTGTACATATAAATTCTATAATTTAAAATAAACCACAGCCAGAACTTAAGAACTTTTAAGAAGTTCATAAAGCACCATTTTACTATACACTTCCCTATACTCTATACTTCTCAGTTTTTATCTCCTAGTTTTATAATCCCTAGTAGGAAATGAAGACATTTTTTCTGCCTCTTAGATCGCTCTCCCTACTTTGCATTATTACCAGACACATGAAATTATGTATTCACAAACCATATAATCACAAAAATGTTATTCAGTAGATACAGATATACATCTAATTTCAGTAAAATTTAAAAACTACCTGTGTCAATGGCTCCACTGACCCAATGTACGTGTCAGGACGAAGGAGAATGTGTTCGAGCTGCGTCTTTTTCTGGTACACTCTCTCGACAGACAGTTTCTTTGAAGAATCATTTCTGTGTACGGTTTCTGACTCTTCCTTTTTTGCAGCATTGTTCTGATCAAAAAGAGTCTAAAATTAACCAAAAAATCAAATTTAAATAACCTACCAAAGGGTAAACTAAAATGTATATGGACACATGACATTACTTTGTTGTTAAAGAGAAAATCTATCTTTCAGGCTCATTTTTATTAAGTTATATTAAAAAAAAAAAAAAAACCCTGAATATTCATTAGAAGGTCTGATGGTGAAGCTCTAATACTTAGCCATCTGAGCAAAGAGTCGACTCACTAGAAAAGATGCTGATGCTGGGAAAGATTGAGAGCCAGAGGAGAACGGGGTGACAAAGAATGAGATGGTTGGATAGAATCACTGACTCAACGGACATGAGTTTGAGCAAACTCTGGGAGATAGTGAAGGACAGGAAAACCTGGCACGCTGCAGTCCACGGTGTCGCCAAGAGTCGGACATAACTTAGCAACTAAACAACAAAAAGAACACAGGTCTATTTACTGACAGTTTAGTTCTTTTTGTAATATAGTGTGAAACTGCAGTTTTGACTGAACGCAGAAAGTAGGTCTAGACATCAGAACTGCTAGAACAGCCAACAACTATTCAATCAAGAAATAAATATTTCCCAATTCTATAAGATACCAGATTAATGTTGTAAGTCCTCAAAACTTTCCCTGGGAAGAAGGACTTCCCTGCTGGTCCAGTGGTTAAGAATTCACTTGCCAATGTAGGGGACACGGGTTCGATCCCTGGTCCAGGAAGATCCCACATCCCACAGAGCAACTAATCCCAGTGCTCCACAAGAGAAGCCACTGCAGTGCGAAGCCCGGGCACTGCACCTGGAGAGCAGCAGGGGCTCTCCGCAACTAAAGGAAGCCTGCGCATGTCAGGGGGGGCCCGGCGCCACCAGGAGGTAGTTAGGTAAGTAATTTTTAAACAATTTCCACAGAATGTCCATTCTTATCAGGTTATAGGTGGGCAAGGACTGAACCTGGTTGACTGCAGGGGTACGAAAAGCTCCCAGATACAAGTTCCCCGCCATTAAGCTACTGAAGACTACAGTAAAGAGGGGGCAGAAATAGTAACCTATGTAGTTAGTGTATGTATGCTCTTCTTTGCCAATTCCATGGAGGCAGAAGTTGTAATTCTAATTCTTACAGCAGATAAGGATTCCAAACAAAAATTTTTGCAGGCTGCAGATTTCCTTGTTTTTTAAATAGCATCAAGGAAAACATCTTTCTACTTCTGGAACTCCCTAATGCTGACAAATTAGATATCTCACTAAGAGAGAGTTATTATGATGGCCTATCCTTTTTTTGAGTCCCAAAGTAACTCAAACATAAGACACAATGAGATATTTTCATAGGTCTTTGAATTTTAGTAGAAATGAAATAGAAGACAAACAATGGGAGATGGAGAGATTTTGTGTATTTCAACAAGCAAGCAACACACCACTTGAATTTGAGACTTAAACATATCCATACCATCATCTTTAAAGTTATTATTTTTAAAAGCACGCCAAATGTGCATTTAAAAATCAAAATACATGACCTCTGAGTAGACTAAACCTGAACAAGCTTTTAACAAACAAAACCTATGGAAATCCAAGCATCAATTATAATCTTCCAATGCCATAAATTTTACATAAAATTAAAGAGATTTTCTTACATATTCTTTGATTTATATGGTTACCCATTAATGCTGATCAGAGTCAATTAAAAATAGCTTTGGGCATAAGAAAATAATTATTTCAGAAAGTCTTCACATTCTGTTTCTGTCAAGTTAGTTGGATGATGAACTAGCAGGCCAGAAAAATGAACGATATTTTTTAAATGTCAGTCTCCAAATTTCTAATGATGTTCCTCACTTTTTGAGATAATTCACAGAAATTAACTTAACAATAAAAACATAACTGATTTTTAATGGGTCCTCAATAATTAGAAAAAATATAATTACTAAGATCACATTCTTTAAGTGCTTAAGAATAATAAATACCATGCATTCAAAGGTGGATAACAGTAACCTCTTACCATTAACTTAGAACCGTTTGCAATTTTGGCATAAAGTTATATGGAACTTATAATCACCATGCAAGTAAAGGCTTTCCTATCTCAGGTTACTCATCCAAAACAAATCCCATCACAAAGAAAACATTTGTAAGATTATAGACTCTCACAAAGGCCCACGGTTACCTAATCTGGGCTCTGCATTTGGCCCTGATAACACTGAGATACAGCCCAGAGGGTCACAAAGAGTCAGACATGATTGAAGCAACTTGGCATGCGTGCATACATGCACAGTGGCACACAGGCATGGAACACAGGGTGAGAGCCTACCTCACTCCTCCTCCCAAGCGGGTGCATGAGAATAGGAGTGTTTGGTTTGCACCTACCAGATCCTTATCAATCTCAAAAAGTTGTCATTTTTGCTAGAATAAACTCTCAAAAGCCAGAGACTATGCAAAAAGCAGTCGGCTTTGTCAGATTACTATTTGTAATTTTCTGGAGGAATAATACATAAATATTAAAAAATAAGTGTGATGATACACTTAAAGCATTTTATGCCAAAATATTTCTTCCTAGGTATCATACGACACATGTTAAGGAAAGGAAAAAAGGTATCATTCTATCTAAAGTAGTGAAAAGCATTAAGGAATAAACATTATCTACAGAATATCACAATAAAACAGATGGCTTGTAGATATTTCAAATCAATTCACAATGAAGATTTTAAATAATTTCAAAACTTCATGTACACCTTTAAACCTATTTCATTGAGTAAACACTTAATTGCCTATACCAAAAAATAGGTATGTTAATTATAAATTTCTCTTACTATAAGTTTTATATGAAATCGTACATAATCAAGTATGTTTAAATCAGTAGCTTATTAAAACTATACTGTTTAGGGTTTCCTTGATGGCTCAGTGGTAAAGAATCCGCCTGCCAGTGTAGGGTTTGATCCCTGGTCTGGGAAGCTCCCACATGCCATGGAATACAACTAAGCCTGCAAGCCACAACTCTTGAGCCCTTATGCCCTAGAGGTTGTGCTCGGCAACAAGAGAAGCTACCACAATGAGAAGCTCGCACACACCACAACTAGAGAGTAGCCCTCGCTCGTAGCAACTAGAGAAAATCCAGCACAGCCATAGTTTTTTTTTTTTTATAAAACTATAGTGTTCAGAGAATAAAGTTATAAAAGCATATTTTTAAAATGTGAGTTCATTTTCATCAGAAAAAAAATCGCCCACAATATATACATATCTAGAGAAAATATGAAATATACCCAACAGAATAGCCAGAAAAATTACAAGTGAGAAGTAGAAATGCTTTTCATTTTCTCTTCTGATAGACATTTTCTAATGTTCTACAGTGAACATATATTAAAGCCTTTTAAAAGCTTATTAATTTATGTATATGAAAACATAATTAAGCTAGAGTAACACTGAAGGTTTTTTTTTTTTTCCCTAGAGGCACCGTTTGTCCTCCTTACTACTTCTGCAGCCCCCACTTTCTCACTAGAATCTAGGTAAAAAGGTAAGAGAAACCAGAACAAACAGGCCAAGGGCTCCTGGCAGGGGGCTCCTGGCAGAAGTCCATACCGCAGGTGGACGTATCTGTACCTTCCTATCCTCAACAAGCGGCAGCCTGCACTGCTCACTGACTCCAGGCAGTAAACCCAGGAGGCTCTCCCCTGAGAAGTCTATCAGCTTTTCTGAAAGATGCTTGGATTAACGGTCTCTAGCAGCTCCTGTATGTTATTAGAAAGTTGCCCCCTGAATATTGTCCAAGCCACTAAAAATCAAAATCTGGGGGGAAAGGAAGAAAGGGCAACTTTACACCCTTCAATGGGATGACCTCATCCCTTGAACCAACAGATGTAAATACAACATCCTTAGCCTGAGAACAGAGAAATTAAATGAAAAAAGATCACTTTCCCCACAGTAACTATAACCATTATCTCAAGCTCTTAAAGAGAAAGTCACTATGAATAGAAATTCAGTTTAAACACTGTTGTTGATAATATTCAGAAAAAAGATTAAGAAATTAGCTTCAACAGAAATAGTCCAGCAAACTCACATCTGCGTGTTTATAAAAAGCACTCTCAATCCCTCACATGAAAGGAGAATGATACACAGTCGATACCTCTGCATGCAGAGATGCTTCATGCATGCGTCCCACTCTCTGTGACCCCGTGGACTGTAGCCCGCCAGGCTCCTCTGTCCAGGGGATTCTCCAGGCAAGAGCACTGGAGTGGGTTTCCATGCCCTCCTCCAAGGGGATCTTTCAGACCCAGGGATCAAACATCTCTTACATCGGCAGGCAGATTCTTTACCACTGTGCCACTTGGGAAGCCCCTTCAATACTTATAGGCTAAGAGAATTATGATTATTTTCAACATTGAAAACAAGGGGTCTTCTGATTAAAAAATGATTCAACTTTTTCTTATCCTGTATGCTCACAGTGTTTGTACTATGTAAAAGTATTATTTGTTTTATAATATGTTGTACTATAGTAACTGCACTAAGTATTTCATGTTGAATACAAATTAACGGTATGCCCTCAAAAATAATCAACAACCAAGAGCATTCTGAATAAATTTTCATTACGGTTTGATAAAATTGAAATCTTAGGAGTTAAGTTTATCTGTAATTTATTGTCTTTGTGTGGACAAGTCAAACTATTTATAGCAGTAAATAATGGAATCTAAGCACTCAGGGCAACATTTTCACTCCCACATATAACTAAAGACAATGAAAATGCAAAATAAACCCATGTTAAAATATTCTCCATATATCTACAATTTTGATTTGTGATTAATCATTTGTGATTTATACATATGATGATATATGACTTTTTCTAAAGTTCAAAAGCTGACTGCCATGTTAGACAATGCACTAATGCACTGAGAATTTTTAAATTATAACAAAAATGTCAATATATTGAAATCTATTTTAAAATATTAATCTATTTTATAGCATTTTTGACATAATGCTAACTTCTAATAAAAGAATATAGATTTAATAATAGTCAAAGATGCAACCTTTATCAAGAACATTTCTCAAGTACTAGAAAAGAAAAAATTTCAATAAAACAAACTCCTAATTTCAGAAAGTATGTACGAAAATCATTCTGTAAAAAGAAAGATTCTTCCATTTACAGAGTGGTCACCTGATGCACAGCAATTTGGGGCAATCACTCAGTTTGTTTTTCTGTGGGAGAAAGAACTGATGCCAAAGAGGGGAAAGGAGATGGTTTGCCAGTTGGTGCAAAAAAAAAGGAACTGAGCCACTCCTTCACACAACAGGCAGAGAAATCTCACCATCACCAAGCCAACAGGAGGTGGACCAGCAAAAGCTTAGCAACAAGCCTCTTCTATCTTCTACAAAGACTCCCTCAGAGTCCACAGTACAATTTCATAATATTGCCTGCTCTTCTCTCCCTCAAGGCTGCCATGCTTTGATATTCATTTTATCACCCATATAATCCTCACCCATATAACCCTGGAGAGGGCCATGCTATCTACCCACCATTAATAAAAACAAAAATCACAATGTGTCTCCAGAAATGCCCTCCCAAACCAAGGGACAAGAGAGAAGTTAGAAGATGAGGGATACTTTAATATCATAAGAAATGCTTAAATGTCCACAGTGAAAATAAAAAATACTGTCTCTAAAAAGAATCCAAATCAAAAAGAAGTAAAATTGTCACTAATTGAAGACAAAATGATATTATGTAGAGAAAACCCTAAAGACTCCACCATACAATTATTAGAACGAACGAACAAACAAATTTAGGAAAGCTGCCGGATACAAAAATCAAAAATCCACTGTGTTTCTGTAAACTAACAGTGAACTGTCAAAAACCGAGAAAATAATCCCATTTATAATGGCAACAACAAAAATTAAAATACCAGGAAAAAACATACAATATAATATATAACATATTATATATGTATGCTCTATGTAGGAGTGTGGAGTCTTAACCACTGGACGGCCAGGGAAGTCCATACCCAGGAATAAATTTATACAAAAAGGTAAAAGACCTCAATATTGAAAACTATAAGACACTGATTAAAGAAATTGAAGACAAAAATAAATGGCAAAAAATTCTATGTTCATGGATAAGAAGAATATTGCTAAAATGTCCAATTTCCCAAGGCAATCTTGCAGATTCAATGTAATTCGTATCAACGTTCCAACACTTTTCACAGAAATAGAATAAATAATCTTAAAATGTATATGGAACCACAAAACTGAACTGCCCAAGCAATCTTGAAAAAGAACAAAGCTGGAGCATCACACTCCCAAATTTAAAACTTTATTATAGGGACTTCTTGGGGGCTTCTCTAGTAACTCAGTTGGTAAAGAATCTGCCTGCAATGCAGGAGACCTGGGTTCGATCCCTGGGTTGGGAAGATCCCCTGGAGAAGGAAATGGAAACCCACTCCAGTATTCTTGCCTGGAGAATCCCATGGTCAGAGGAGACAGGTAGGCTACAGTCCATGGGGTTGCAAAGAGTCGGACATGGCTGAGCGACTTTCACTTTTCCCTGGCAGCCCAGTGGTTATGACTGCACTCCCAATGCAGGAGAACTAAGATCCCACATATCCCATGGCACAGGCAAAAAAAGAAACAAAAACTAACTATATTACTATTTACAAAGTAATATAGTAATCAAAACAGTATGGTAATAGCATTAAAAAGAAAGACACACAGATCAGTGGAACAGAACAGACCCCAGAAATAAACCCATGCCTGCTGCTGCTAAGTCATGTCAGTCGTGTCCGACTCTTAGCGACCCCATGGTCTGTAGCCCACCAGATTCCTCCGTCCGTGGGATTTCCTAGGCAAGAGTACTGGAGTGGGGCACCATTGCCTTCTCCAGACCCATGCCTATATGGTCAATTACTTTACGACAAAGTTGGCAGGAATACACACTGGGAAAAGGACAACCTCTCCAATAAGTGGTGTTGAGGGGCTTCCCTGGTGGCTCAGTGGTAAGGAATCTGCCTGCCAGTGCAGGAGACAAGGGTTTGATCCCTGACCTGGGAAGATCCCACATGCCACAGAGCAAGCCAGCCCGTGCGCCACAACTCTGAGCCTGCGCTCCAGAACCTGGGAGCCACAACCACTGCAGCCCAAGGCACCCCGGGGCCCGTGCTCCACACGAGAGAGGCCGCCACAGAGAAGCCACACACAGCAACGAGAGAGGAGGCCCCGCTCACAGCAACGAAGACCCAGTGCAGCCACAAATAAAATTACAAATAAGTGGTGTTGAGGGAAAAAAAGGACAACCACATGCAAAAAATTAAACTGGACCCCTATCTTACACCATACAGAAAACTAACACAAGATGATTAAAGACTTGAACGTAAGACCTGAAACCATAAAAGTCCTAGAGGAAAACCAGGAGTACACGCTTCTTGGCAACGGTTTTCTTACTTGACCCCCAAAGCAAAAATAAACATGTAAGACTACAACAAACTACAAAGCTCCGCCACAGCAAAGGAAAGCCGTCGAACTTGAAAGGCAAACTACCAAGTAGGAGAAAATATCTGTAAACCATATACCTGATAAAGAGTTAATATTCAAAATATATGAAGAATTCATACAACTCAAGAGTAAAAGATAGATTCATTAAAAACTGGGCAGCGGATATAAATAGACATTTTTCCAAAGACGACAAACGGCCAACAGGTATGTGAAAGGTGTTCAACATCACTAACCTCAGGAAAATGCAAATCAAAACCACAGTGAGATACCACTTCACACCTGTCAGAATGGTTAATATTGAAATAACAAGTATTGGCAGAATGTGGAGAAAAGGACCCCTGTGTACATTCATGTACATTCTGTACACTGGTGTAGTCACCATCTAAAATAATATGAAAGCCCCTGAGAAAATTTAAAATAGAATTACCATGTGATCCAGCAACTCCACTGCCAGGTATTTACATGAGGAAAATGAAAACACTAATCTGAAAGGACATATGAACCCCCAGGTTCACTGCAGCATTGTTTACAAAAGCTAAGACAAGGAAGCAACATAATTGTCCATCAGTGAATGAATGGATAAAGAAAATGTGGTATTTCTATACAGTGGAATATTATTCAGTCATAAAAAGAATGAAATCTTGCCATTTGGAACAACTTGGGTAGATTTAAAGAGGATTCACATTTAGTGAAGTAAGTCAGAGAGAGAAAGACAAAAACACTGTACATCTTATTTATATTTGGAATCTAAAGCAAAACAAAAAGCAATCTATTTATTCATAGATACAGAGAACAAATTAATGGTTGTCAGAGTTGAGGGTGGGGAGGGGAATAGGTGAAGGTGGTCAAAAAGTACAAACTTCCAGTTATAAAGTAACTAAGTGTGCCCGGCTAGCTCAGTCAGTAGAGCGTGAGACTCTTAAAGTAACTAAGTCCTGGGATGTAATGTACAGAAAGGCAACTATAGTTAACAGTACCATGTTGTATAGTTAATGATTCTGTGTTGTTAAGAGTAGGTTTTTAAGATTTCATCACAAGGAAAAAAATATGTAACTATGTATGGTGACATTAACTAGACTTATTGTGGTGATCATTTTGCAATACAAAAATTTTCTGACTCAAAAATGAAAATATTAATCACTGGATATTTTTAAATATAAAGAAGGGGGATACCAGTGTCTGTGTGTGTACACATGTGTGCACACACAAGGACACTCATCTAAGAGTTTACTGTGTGCAAAGCATTGTGGGAATTAAATGAATACTCTCAAGCCTCATAAAAGTTCCAGGAAGTAGACACTACTACTACTGATTCCCTTTTTACAGCAAGGAAACTGAGGTTTGAAGAATTTAAGCTAACAAAGTTAGTATGGAAAAGCTGAGTTATGAAACCAGGTGATATGATTTTGTAGCCCATATTCTTAAAAGGCATCATGCTTACAATGTTATTCAAAATACATATACCTTGAAAAGGAAGTGTACTCCCTAGTCTTTCATGTGAAAGTAAAAGAAAGGTTATTAGAAAGAGGTATACACGTATTCCTCAGGAGGCTTTTCTCCTTTTACCTTGTGATATCACCATATCAAAGACAAACTGCTTTGGTTGTAACTTTTTAAGCAGGGGAATGTGTAAAGGATGGTTAAGAACACAGTGAAAGTGAACATAAGAACATAGTGAAAGTGAAAGTCGCTCAGTCGCCTCAGACTCTTTGTGACCCCATGGACTGGAGAGTCCATGGAATTCTCTAGCCCCGAATACTGGAGTGGGTAAGCCTTTCCCTTCTCCAGGGTATCTTCCCAACCCAGGGATCAAACCCAGGTCTCCCGCATTGTGGGCAGATTCTTTCTTTATCAGCTGAGCCACCAGGGAAACCCAAGAACACTGGAATGGGCAGCCCATCACTTCTCCAGCAGATCTTCCTGACCCAGGAATTGAACCGGGGTCTCCTGCATTGCAGGCAGATTCTCTACCAGCTGAGCTATGAGGGAAGCCCACAGGGCTGGTTTAAACCCCACCTTTGCCTTGGCTATGCAATTCACACTTTGTTACCTAATTTGTAAACTCCTGTTTCCATCCCTGGAAATGGCTATAATTTTACTGATCTCCCCTCTTTTTTAAAACTGGGTCCTATTTATACTAAGATTTTTAAAAATACAGAAGAGGGTTTTTTTAATTTTTAACATACTTAGTAAAATGCAACTGTTGCTACCAGTATTTAATGTATCTGAAACTATTGGTGAACACACTTCTATTCAGAAAAGTTAGAACACTCTATAAAAACTGTTTCTAAATACTGCAATTAGTTACTTGAGAATGTATCTAAAGAACATTGAACCTAATCACTTGTCCTAAGAGCAGAAGACTTTTCAGGAAGTCAGTATGTCAACTATATAATTGGTTAACTAAGTTAACCAATAATAACTAAGTTTGGACTAAGTATCCAGCTTATTGCTAAAAACTATAAAGGATACATGGTCTCTAAGAGCTGATAATCTAACTGTTAAAACAAAGGTATCACACCGTGAAAGTTACATTTAAAAGAACATTTATGTTTTATGATCCATAAGGGTAAGAAAACTTTGGTGAGACCCTGAGCTAGCCTTGAAGTGTTATTTAGACTGGTAAAAGGAAGAGGAAAAGGCAGCCCTGTTGGAAGACAAGAACCCAAAGTGACAGAAACAAGTGTGATGCCCAGGGGACATGTGAAGAGGGAAATCTAACTATGAGGAAGATGTAGAATCAATGCCAATTGGAACATAGTTTAAAAAAAAATTGACTTGAAAGTCTGGTTGAGGAGTTTAGACTTATAAAAACAAGCCACTAAAGCAAAAATTTTAATACAAATATTTAAACAGTATTTATATACACAGTCAAGTTTCCTAAACTAGAAATATTCATGGTCAAAAAATTTTGTATTTCATTCAATTTTACTTTTAAAAAACTCCATAGTTAATGGTAATTTTATACTTCAGAAACTTACATTTTAGAAATACTGAAATATTTACAAATAGAGTGGATTTGCTTTGCTTCAAATGAGAAAGGGAAGCGTGAGTGACCTTGAGCTGATGACCACTGAAGCTTGATGATAGTGTGTCTGCATCATTCTGACCATCATAATTGTATAGGCCTAAGATTTTCTATTATAATGTTCTTTTTAATTTACCAAATTAGAGTAGGACTGGGAAAAGGTGAATATTCATAAAGAGATTAATATTCTAATATTTCCATACATTTATTTTTTACAACCACTTAAACATGATAAAAGACTGACTGAATGAAATAGATTATTAGTCTACAAATCAAACTTTACAAACTAAAAATTAATTCAAGAAATTCTGTTTGCTTCAGAGAAGCCTTCACAGCTGTTGTCAATTTTTATTCAAAATAGTTATACTACAGTACTTGTATTTTTCACTTTTTAATTAAAAAAAAACTTAAGATACTGCAAATCAAACATAAACCCAGTGCACTATTAAAAGAAGTTAATAATTTTAAACCACTGTGCTTTGTGGTTTCAGACACTGAAATGTAAACTTTTGAGAAGTGACAACATTAACACTACCTGGTGGCACACATCCCAACACTTGGCCATTACCACACCCCCAGCTCCCTAAAAAGAAGGAAAATATCAGGGACTAATTCCAGTTTTATTTCTTCCCATTACCCACAAAGAGGTAGCAATATAACATGTTTCAAAAAAGCAAGCAAAATTAACTGTCTTCAGAAATAGATGACCTCCGCAACAAATCCCTAACCCTCGCAAAGGAATAAAATTCTTTCACTCTGGCTCAAAGATATTCTGTGTGAAAGCAACTTTACCCTTCTTAATGTGTGCTTCTTGAGCTTCACTGACAAAGGCAAACATTTATCAAGCCCAGCAATGTGCTACATATATTGTCTCATTTAATTATCAATGCAATCTTATTTTACAGATGAAGAAATAGGTTTAGAAAGATTAGGCCCCTTTCGCAAAGTCGCAGTGACTGTTAGAGACAGGATCCAAATCTACCTCAATCTGACAAAGTCCATGCTCACAACCACTTCCCTATATTGCCCCCGATAAAATTAAACTATAGCCTATGGTCGATGATGTGTATTACAGACATAAAGATGCCCACAAAACCCAACTTAAATTTAAAGCAAGCATCAAATCGTAAAGTGAACTTAAGGAGTGATTAACTTTTTAATGAAGTTCTAATTCAACAGGAGGATATAATTTATAAATAAAAGAGTAAGTGATTTTTACTTTAATTTTACTCTATTTCCCTTAATAGTTTTTATAATGAGAAAATATTTAATCAGTAAGTCAATTATAGTTTCAAATGAATTTTTCTGATTTTGAATGATATCCTTTAAGTTTCATCAAACTTTTCATATGAATGAAAATTTTCTATTGAGCGTGAAAGGAAAAAGTAGTCATTTAATCATCTACAAAATTAACTAACAGTAAACAAACTACTGCTTTTAACTATTAAAGCTAACCAATTCAATCTTGGAGCAAAATATTTACCATTACAGAGAATCAGCTGTTCTCAGAGGAAACACTGATCAGGCCTCGACAGTTACAAACAGTGAATGAGAACCATCTGGCTAACCCAGAAGTGTTGTTATTTTCGAAAGTTGTTTGATTTTAGTAAGAAGGGTAAAAGGCCCCCACCCCCCCATGTTCACAGGGACGGCTAACTTCTTTTCAACACTTTCTCTTTCCTGGCTCTAGTCTATTCATGCACACTATACATTACTGAAGTGACATACAAAATTCGGAGAGATCCAGCGATGACAGTCTGCACCTTGGGGTGCAAACATAAATGTGTAGTTTCCTGTTATCAGTAACATCCTTTATGACAAGGAATGCTTGCCAATATAACAGAACTGCTATTCAACTCACCTAACCCTTACCCAAACAAACAAACAAAAAAACGAAGAACTTTCTTTTAAAAAAAAAAAAGCCAATACGAGTTTCCTTAGGTGTTTTAAAAAACGGAAGGTCCATCGAAAAAGTCCCTGGGAAAAAGTAACGCTTTTTACTTTTCTCCTGGATACACGGCCAGTTGGCTGAGCTGGGCAGTGTGTATAGGAAGTGACCCTGGTCTGAACTCGGTGCTGAGCAAGTGAAATGCGGGTGAATTATCGATCCGCCGTGGGAATCGGATCCCTCTAAGGGCTTCCCTCTACTACTTTGCCAGCAAGAACTGAGCGCCGCCGCAAGCCTTCAACTCCAGGTCGAACCACTCGGATCACCTCTCCAACACTCCCCGCGCAGCCCCCACCCCATCTGGCCTGCGATGCTGACACAGGTAAGCGCTTCTTTCAATAATCCCGCTGTGACAGATGGGCGCCCTACAGTGTAACATTCACTGCTGCGGACGGCATCCCGAATGCGCTTTCCACCCGGCGAGCCTCTCGGGACCGAAGGGTACTCCCCAGAGCCGACTGCCCCGGCCAAACCCGTTCTCCTCCGAGAGGAGGGCGTCAGACGCGGTACAGCATTTACAACACAGACACACGCGCGGGGGCGCGCGCACACACTCGCTGCCGGGCGCCTCTCCGGAGGCTCTCAGGACACATCTCAGGACACGGACACACACGCACCACTGCCGCCCCCGGCCCCCAGGCCCCCAGCCCCGGGAGGAGCAGAGACGGGGCTCCGGGCGCTGCTGACGGACGGCTAGTCGCCTCAAGTTTCAGGTGCGCGTTGCGCGCTCCAACCTCCGCCGAGGCAGAGAAGAAAGAAAGCGGCAGACAGGGGTTCGGCTGGCAGCCGCCCCGACGGGGCGCGCTCCGGGAGGCCGGGTTTCCCTGTCCTCCCACCCTCCTCCGGCCGGTCGGGGACCCTCCTCCCCGCCACCCCCGGCGCCGCGGGCGGGGAACAATACCGCGGCCCGGACCCCCGCCCGCCCCGCAGCCCCACTCACCACCCAGGTCAGCGCCCCGTGGCCGCCGGCTCCCGCGCCGCCGCCGCCCGCCTTGGCCATGGCGCGCCTCCTCCGCTCCGGGCCCGAGACCGCCGCTCCGCCGCCCGCCGGTCACCCGGCCGCCCGCTCCGCTCCGCACCGACCGCGCGCCCGCCGCGCTCCTAGCGGCGCCGCCCCCCGCGCCCCATCGCCAAGCCCGGGGCGGATGCTCGGCCGAGCCCGCTGAGGAGGCCGCGCCGCCCGCCGCCCTCAAACTCGAGGCGCGCGGCCGCGGCGCCCGGGCCTAGCGCGGCCCTGAGGAGGCGGCGCCGGAGCAGGAAGCGCCGAAGCCGGCGGTGGGCGGCGGCGCGGCCTCCTCCCCGCCGGGCCGAGGGCCCGAGTGCGGGCGGCGAGCGCGGCCGGCAGTCGGGCGTCCGGACGCCGCGGCAGCGCCGGGGACGCGACGGCGCCCTGTCTCTTTTCAGGCTCCGCGGAGGCCGCCCCTCGGGGAGCTGGAGCGAGGTCGCCGCTGAAGCCGAAGCTGCGTGTGTCGGCCGCGTCGCAGCCCGACTTCCTCACAGCCCTTCGCCGAGACGGACAATAAGCGGAGCCGCCGCGGCCGCGGTCGCCTCCCTCCTGTCCGGCATAACACCGCACACACACTCGCACCCAGGGAGGGCTGGGGAAGGCCGGCGGGGAGAGGGCGGGCGAGCGGCCTGCCCCGCTGTCACTCACGCCGCGGCGCCCAATCGGGGCCCTGTCGCCAAGCCTCTCGGCCTATCCCAAAATTCCAAGCCCCCCCGGAGGGGCGGGACCCGAGGGGGGGAAACGTCATTGCGGGTAGCAACCGAAGGGAAGACTTGGGGTTTTTGTTGTGTGTGTGTGTGTGTGGTGGCTCTGAGGGGTTTTTCCGTTTGAAGGCTACGCAGGGGCTGCTGTCAGGGGTCACCTGAGGGCGGCGGAGGATAAGGGTCGACTTGGCCTCGGCTCGGTTTTGAATCCTCCAAGCTTGCCGTTTCCGCCAGACCAGCGGGCGAAGCGGGGTGCTCCTCGGCCCCGGACCGCGGGCGGGGGCCGGAAGAAGCCGGGGGCGTCCCGAAGGGAAAGTATTTTTAAAGAGCGGTTGTGACCGCGGGCAGGACGTTGCAGAGCGCTGGTGCGAGGAGGGGCCCTGAGGCCCCGGTTAGCGCCGCCGTGAGAGGAGCCTCGGCTCAGACCTGCCCCTCCTCCATCTCTCTCTCTCTCCCCCCCCCTCACCCCAAAAGGGACCCGCTCCGTCTGGAGAAAACAACCCGCTCTGAAGGAACTTAGATGATAAAGGGGCGCGCCGAGGACGTTCCAGGGACAGAGGCCGGGCGGCGTGAGGGTTCGCCTCGTCGGTGACCTTCCCTCTCCTCCAAACAATGAGAGCATGTCTCTGTCACTTCTGAGCCTCTTCTGCGCGCCGCCGTGCCTCCTCCTGTCTTTTAAGAGGGAGCACGCTAACCTTTTCAGTGTCCCAGCGCACGACCGAGGGACCGTGTCACTGACCTCAAAGCTTTCTAAGAAAATCACCCACACATAGCTTGCACCTCAGCCTGGCCGCTGAAAATGGCTTGACTTCGTCGCTCCTGCTCTTGGGGAGAAATCCATGCCACCCTGTGCCAGGCTGTGCCACGGGTTCAAGATAAACCCCGGGCCTTGGTTTCAAGTCGTTTATAACCTGGCTCGTGAGACAAGCTAAAGGGAGCTAACCATCAACCAACATGAGTACTTGAGGGCGCGACGTGCCACCAAGTAGCCGGGCCAAGAGAGCTTTTTGAGCGGGTGAAAACCTTATTGCTGCCCGTGGAAACGGTGTGTTTTCTGAACTTCCAACTGTGTGTTTCCCCTCGAGGGGAAACAAAAATGTCTCGGGTCACAGCTTTCAACTGACTTCAGAATCTAAAGAGGTGGAGAACTCTGAAAGGTGGAAATAATTTAAACATAGTTGTTCTTAATTAGCTCTCTAGCGACCATGTAATTTTGGCATATCTGGGACTTTAGTCCAGAACAGTGAAGCCTTTCTTTACCTTGAACTTGAGGTGCCAGCTTGTAAATCAGACCAGGGTCTAGTCTGGGCTGAACCTGGATCAGCTAAGTATCCCTGCCTTGTTATTTTACCTTCATGGACCTCTCTGTTTGCACCTCCTTAAATTGAGGATTTTTGCTCTTGTATTTACTGTATCTTTACTTCTTCAAAGTACACATATATTCTACAGGTTTGAAAAGGGGTAAGTAAATAAGGGCTCTGAGGTTTTTTAATAAAGATATATGCATTAAATAGAAGCCAAGCTATAAAATTTATACTCATATCTTTTTCTTAAAGATCAGTTTTCAAAGCTCTTCAATCTCAAATTTTCAAATGAATAAAATCATATATTCAAAAGCCAGATGGGTTAATGGAAATTCATGTTCATCTTTTCACTTGCTTCATATGTGAGGTACTAAAGTCTTTCGGCTTCTAAGCATGAAGACCCTCTAGTAAATGTAGCAAGATTATTCTCTTGAAAGTACTGACTTACCTAAAAGAATCACAAATAAAGGAGCTGTTGAATAGAAATGCAAATCAACAGTTTAAAGCAGAGCTTCACAATAAATGGGGAAAAGTAACTAGATCACAAGCTTCTCAGCTCCTGAAGACACAATGACCTGTTTAACCTCAGACAGCCAACAACATGTATTTATGATAAAAGTGATTGTATTAAACTTCAGTGCAGCATTCCCTTCTGGGACTTTGTCAAATAACTTCCATTTACAGAGTAATCATAGCAATAATTGCCATATTAAAAAGCTTCTATGAGAGATCATAGGCAAAACATTATCTGACATAAATTGTACCAATGTTTTCTTAGGTCAGACTCCCAAGGCAATAGACATGAAAATAAGCAAATGAGACCCAATCAAACTTACAAGCTTTTGCACAGCAAAGGAAACCATAAAAACAAAACAAAACAAAAACAAGAATAAAACCAAAGAGACAACCTACAAAATGGAAGAAAATATTTGCAAACAAAGCAACTGAAAAGGGCTTCATTTCCAAAATGTAAAAACTGCTCAAATTCCTCAACAACAACAAAAAACTCAATCTAAAAATGGATAGAAGACCTTAGTAGACACTTCTGCAAAGAAGAAATAAAACTGGTCAGTAAGCACATGAAAAAATGCTCAACATTGCTAATTATTAGAAAAGTGCAAATCAAAACTACAACGAGCTACCACTTCACACAGGTCAGAATGGCCGTCATTAAAAACTCTACAAATAACAAATGCTGAAGAGGATGTGGAGAAAAGGAAATCCTCTTACATTGTTGGTGGGAATGTAAATTGGTACAACCACTAGGGAGGACAGTATGGCGCTTCCTTAAACTAAAAATAGAATGACCATATGACTTAGCAATCCCACTCTTGGGCATGTGAAAGTCTGACTCTTTGTGACCCCATGGACTATACAGTCCATGGAATTCTCTAGGCCAGAATACTGGAGTGGTACACCTTTCCCTTCTCCAGGGGACCATCCCAACCCAGTGATTAAACCTAGGTCTCCCACATTGCAGGCAGATTCTTTACCAGCTGAGCCACAGAGGAAGCCCACTCATGGACATATATCCAGACAAAACTAATTCAAAAAGATACATGCATCCCTATGTTCAAGCCGCACTATTTACAGTAGCCAAGACATGGAAACAACCAAAATGTCCATTGACAAAGGAATGGATAAAGACGTGGTGAAAAAAATGAAAGTCCTAGTTGCTCAGTTGTGTCCTTCTGTTTGTGACACCATGGACTATGGTCACAGAACCCACCAGGCTCCTCTGTCCATGGAATTCTCCAGGGAAGAATACAGGAGTGGGCTACCATTTCATTCTCCAGGGCATCTTCCCCATCCAGAGATCGAACCTGGGTCTCCTGCATTGCCTGCAAATTCTTTACCACCTGAGCCACCAAAGGTGTGGTACACATATACAATGGAATATCACTCAGCCATAAAAAAGAATGAAATAATGCCATGCACAGCAACATTGATGGTCCTTGTCATATTGAGTGAAATAAGTCAGACCAAGAAAGAGAAATATATCATTTATACATGGAATCTAAAATATGACACAAATGAGCTTATCTATGAAACAGAAACCGACTCACAGAGAACAGGCTTGTGGTTGCCAAGGGGTAGGGGGCTGGGGGAGTGATGGAATGGGAGGTTGGGATTAGCAGACATAAGCTGTTATATATAGAATGGATAAATAAGGTCCTATGGTATAGCACTGGGAACTATATCCAGTATCCTATGTTAAACCATAATGGAAAAGAATATTAAAAAGAATATATATATGTATATCACTGCTATAGAGCAGAAATTAACACAACATTGTCAATTAACCACACTTCAATTTTAAAAGCTTCTATGTCCAGCTTTGTCTCATTTGTAATACTACTTTTTATTCATGTGTTTATTAAAGACTTACTTTCCACCTCATACCTAGCAAGACAAAATGAAAAATTGTACAAATCAAAGTCAGTACCAGTAACTGTCAAAATAAAGTGCTTTATTTAATCAACCTTTCTGAGTAGCTTCCGTAATCTAACTACTTTAAAATTTTTAGTCTTAGATCTTATGTTTCCCTATTATAGCAATTAAAAAATTAATGCCTATGATATGTTAGGTACTCAGGACCTTGTAATTCAAAAAGGTTATGAGAATGTAGTCTTGGCCTTGAGTTGACACCTTTTATAATATATTGATAGTTTTGAGATAAACTTTAAAGAAACAATTTATGTGCATTCATTTGCTAGTCAATAGACAGTTTACTTGATGTGTCACACCTTTCATTGTGCTTATACACAACAGGTTTGTTAGTCAGTAAATAAAATAGTTTTACTCAGAAGAGAGTAACTCAAAGCTATACTTCTAGATACGTCGCAAAATGTCAATAGAGTTTCCACTCAAACCATATCTTGTTCCAACGCTGAGGTCCAGCTGGGAGGTGAGGGGAGAGGTGCTCATCTTGCACTCAGTGACATTTAAAGAAGTTAATATTTGAATTCAAAATTCTGTGTCTGCAACGTTACCTCTCCCTTCCTCTCATCATATTAGCTTTTATAAACCAATAACATATACAAGAACTGGACAAAAAAGATCTTCACGACCCAGATGATCACGATGGGGTGCTCACTCACCTGGAGCCAGACATCCTGGAATGCGAAGTCAAGTGGGCCTTAGGAAGCACCACTACGAACAAAGCTAGTGGAGGTGATGGAATTCTAGCTGAGCTATTTCAAATCCTGAAAGATGATGCTCTGAAAGTGCTGCACTCAATATGTCAGCAAATTTGGAAAACTCAGCAGTGGCCACAGGACTGGAAAAGGTCAGTTTTCATTCCAATTCCAAAGAAAGGCAGTGCCAAAGAATGCTCAAACTACTGCACAATTGCACTCATCTCACATGCTAGTAAAGTAATGCTCAAAATTCTCCAAGCCAGGCTTCAGCAATACGTGAACTGTGAGCTTCCGGATGTTCAAGCTGGTTTTAGAAAAGGCAGAGGAACCAGAGATCAAATTGCCAACATCCGTTGGATCATTGAAAAAGCAAGAGAGTTCAGAAAAACATCTATTTCTGCTTTATTGACTATCCCAAAGCCTTTGACTATGTGGATCACAATAAACTGTGGAAAATTCTTCAAGAGATGGGAATACCAGACCACCTGACCCAATTCTTAAGAAACCTGTATGCATGTCAGGAAGCAACAGTTACAACTGGACATGGAACAACAGACTGGTTCCAAATAGGAAAAGGGGCACGTCAAGGCTGTATATTGTCACCCTGCTTATTTAACTTATATGCAGAGTACATCATGAGAAACGCTGGGCTGGATGAAGCGCAAGCTGGAGTCAAGATTGCTGGGAAAAATATCAATAACCTCAGATATGCAGATGACAGCACCCTTATGGCAGAAAGTGAAGATGAACTAAAAAGCCTCTCGATGAAAGTGAAAGAATAGAGTGAAAAAGTTGGCTTAAAGCTCAACATTCAGAAAACTAAGATCATGGCATCCAGTCCCATCACTTCATGGCAAATAGATGAGGAAACAGTGGCTGACTTTATTTGTTTGGGCTCCAAAATCACTGCAGATGGTGACTGCAGCCATGAAATTAAAAGACACTTACTCCTTGGAAGGAAAGTTATGACCAACCTAGACAGCATATTAAAAAGCAGAGACATTACTTTGGCCACCTGATGCAGAGAGCTAACTCATTTGAAAAGATGTGATGCCGGGAAAGATTGAGGGTGGGAGGAGAAGGGGATGACAGATGATGATATGGTTGGATGGCATCACTGACTCAATGGACATGAGTTTGGGTGGACTCCGGGAGTTGGTGATGGACAGGGAGTTCATGAGGTCACAAAGAGTCAGACATGACTGAACAACTGTTACCAAGTTGCTGGGCAAAGACTAAGAAAAATTCAGTAAACTCAATAAAGGGTTTTCCAGACAATGACTATTGTTTAACGTAGTTTGTTATATCTCTTGAGAAGTATATGCTCATGTTAAGGAACAAAGCTACCATCAATGTAGCTATTTGTGTTTTAGCATTTCTATCCTAAATATTGTAAGATTATTAATCCTGAGACTTTAATTGCTCCAAGTATTTCCTAAGCATGTTTTTATTTTAAAAGATACTTACACACCAAAGATAACAGGTGTTTATTGATGGTGGGAGACATTAATGACCACCACAGTCCTGAGTATTACCACCATTGCAAAGTCAGATAAAGGCTAACGGTCTTTGATTTCTACCTATAATATTTCTGGGAGGTTCATTTTGTCTGACCTTTTGCTTTGAAGAAGTGTATTTTGATTGGTTTTGGCCAAACCGAGCTTTGCTGATCCTCTGGCAATAGATGTCTTTAATTACTTGTACAGACAGAATGGACATTTTCACTTATTTTAAATGGTATAGACCAGACCTCTTAACTACTCTAAATAGTATAATATGAAAAATGTAATTCGCATGTGATTAGCATATCATGTAAAAGGCTGTACTTGGGCTTTGAAAGGGAATAACATTAGGTTCAGGCTTTCAAAACAGCATTTTTTTCTCAGCAAACCCCATCTTCGTTGTTGTTCAGTTGCTAGGTCATGTCCAACTCTTTTGCAACCCCATAGACTGTAGCCTACCAGGTTCCTCTGTCCATAGTGTTTCCCAGGATAGAATACTGGAATGAGTTACCATTTCCTTCTCTGGGGGATCTTCCCAACCCAGGGATTTAACCCACATCTCCTGCTTGGCAGGCAGATTCTTTACCATTGAGCCACCACAGAAGCCCAAACTCTGTCTTGGAGAAGGCATCATTCACCTAACCTTCACCCGCAGAACATGATGTGATCCTAGCATGTGTATCACTATGTTGATTGACACTGGAAATCTCTGCAGAATCAAATTCAGTGACTTAGTAAGCTTCTAAGATTCAGATCTAAAGAAATAAGATAGCAGTGGCTTTCCTGAATCAACTATTTGAATTTCAGAAGAGCTAGGAACTCTAAAGCTGGAGTTGTCAAATTCTAAAGTATATTTTTTTAATGTATAGGATATATTTTAAAATATTCTATAGTATTTTTTTTTTAATGTAATGGAGGTAGTGTGGGCAGCCAGGGGTCAGGGCAAGGAAATGTGAGAAACTTCTACACCAGAAGAATCTAAGATGGAAAATTGTCAAAAGTTAGAGGGGTTTCAGAACAGAAACAATGGAACAGAAAAATGAAGATACCCATAGGTTACCTAAGGTGATAATTAAAAGTCAGAACTTTGAAAACTTTCCACCTTTTAGTGTACCAGTTAACAAAAAGCAACTGTTCCCTATTTCTAAAACAATTAAGCCCAGATTAACCCAGATCTCTTATGTAACTGATACTTTTGTCTAATATCTTTCTTCTTCTCTTTGAGAGTGCTATTTGAATGTGGAAAAATCCCAAAGCAAACCCAAGAATGCTAACTCTTTAAGGAATATATTTCTGGGTTAAACGTTGTTTGGGAAAACTGAAAGACCAGTCTGATCAGTTAATGGTACACTACACAGAGCTACCCCATCCTAGAAAGCCTGGCACATGGTAGGTATTCAATGAACAACTTCTCAAAGAATGAATTTGAGGCATATCAAAAAGTTCCTCAAAGCAAAACATCTCACCCACCTTACGATGATGCTGACACTTGGCCTGGATCCTTAAGTCTTGTTTCTTTAAGTGTTCTTGGTTGAATACCAGAGAGGAGAAAGTTGCTTACACTTTATCAGTTAGGGGGCCTGGGTTCCATCCCTGGTCAGGGAACTAGACCCCACATGGAGCAACTCTGAATTCACAGGATGCAACTAGGGATCTCACATGCCACAACGGAAACAGGATTCCAGGAGCCACAGCTCAGACCCAGTGCAGCCAAATAAACAAATAAAAATGTTTTCTAAAAGTACCGATTAAAGCATTGCTCTTCTTTAGGAATGAAAAATGGGATGGTATGAAGAGGGAAAGAAATGAGATTGTGGAACCAGAAAAAAGAACTGGGGTGGGGGCAGAAGACCCACCGAAGCTGAGTGGAGAAAGTGAGTATGTTCTGCTTTTGGACGGTCAGCTATAGCCCAGCCAATGCTCATGATTCATTTTATGAAGAAGGAAGACCCCATCTATCAAGAACCCTGTTATCTGTTTAGGACAGTACTGGGCAGGCACTTTCACACATATTTGTAACTTTCAACAACCCTAAGAGAATTATTAGCATTCCTATTTCACAGTCGAGGAAATTAAATGTCATAGAAAGTCACAGAGCTGAATAAATGATGGAACTGAAATTCAGACCCAAGTCTCTCTCGATCCAAACCACACCCTTTGGTCACACTGCCAAGTTGGCTAACATACTTGGCAATAGAGCCTATTTGGCAATGTGTTAGAAAGCTGGCAATACTGGTGAATAAACCTGGCTCTTGGTAAAACCCTTCAGTTGTTACATTTTATTGTTGAACTGTGGTGACAAGCATCTACAATTTGTGTGACTGATGAGCACTTCTTTGGCAAACTAGCCTGATTCTGCTTTATCCCACCTTGTTACAAAATAAGTTGGTTTTGGCATCAGTCCAAAGAATCAAAGAACACCTGAGATCTTGGACCTGTGAGTCCTGGGACATCTCTCCATCTACATGATTTTAAACCTTATCACAGAAATCCAGTCTTGTAATCATAGAAGACTCTCAAATAGTTAACTTTCAGATGTAGGGAGGGAAAATATAGAAGTACCAAGGGACTGGACTGGGATTCACAGTCTGGAGCACTTCAAATTCATTTAGTGAGAGATACTTTAAGGAGCATTAAAAATTCTCAAGAGTGTTGTCATCCAGGGAAGACTTGTTTATGGACACTCCATCTATGATAAGGATAAATTACAAAAAGGCAAACAGGATTTCCCTGGTGGTCCAGTGGATAAGAACCCACCTGTCAATGCAGGGGAGACAAGTTTGATCCCTGGTCCAGAAGATTCTACATGCCTTGGAGCAACTAAGCTCATGAGCCACAACTACTGAGACCTAGTATTGCAACTATGAAAGCCTGCGTGCCTTGAGCTCCACAATGAGAAGCCACCGCCGTGGGCAGCTGGTGCACCATAAACTAGAGCGTAGACCCCACCCCAGCTAGGGGAGCCCATGCACAGCAGTGAAGACCCAGCTCAACCAAAAACTATTTAAAAAAAAAAAAAAGCAAATAGTTCTTATGTATTACATTTTTTTTCATCTCCCGTTCCAGCACTTTGCAAATGTTTGTCATAAACCAGCTCCTTGAGTCATTCGTGGATATTTTGGAAACTGTAAACCCCAGCCATGCACACCACCGTGTGGTACCCATACATGAGAGATTCATCAGACACATGAGCCCTGTAGGTCTCTGAGCAACCCTGCTGGGAACAAAGGCAAGCTTATTTAGCCTTGAAACTATTTACAGAGACACCTAGTAACATTGTTGAATTTTTGTTTCAATGAAAATACTTTCGGAACTGCAGTTACTTTTTATATTATTTCTGTTATCGTAACATGCTCATTTTACAAGTTTAGAAAGTATAAGTATTAAGGCAAACAACAAAATGACCCCACAATTCCATCACCATTAACAGTTAGGTGACAATCATTCATTCCTTTTGTGAATACTCTGAAACATACTTTCATACTTTTTTTTTTTTTTTTAAAGGGACAACAAAAAGTGCTAGTGAGTTCTTTAAAACTTAAAAAGGAGTTCCATCCCATCAGATGGGCTAACATTAAAATATCAACTGTTGGTGAGGATATGGAACAACAAAAAGTCTCATATATTGTAAGTAGTGTATAGCTTAGCAAAACTGCTTTGGAAAAGTTGACTACCAAACTGTATCTACCAAAGTTAAGCATTATATAGAATATGAACAGAAAATTATACTCCTAGTTATATACAAATAGAAATGCATACACACACAAGAATGTACAAAGCAATACTATCTGTAGTAGTCTTGAACCAGATACAACCAATGGTATACTGGATCTATCATATATGCGCATGATGGAAAACAGTCCAGAAATAATAATGATCACTGCTTCACCCACCAGGAATGTGTCACAAATGGATGTTAAGCTAAAGAAGCCAAACAAAGAACACATACTGTATGATTCCCTTTATATAAAAATTAGCAACAGGCAACACTAACCTGATGTTAGAAGTCAGGATGTGGTTACCTGTAGGAGGATTCTGGGTGCTGATAATTTCTATTTTTTGAACTAGAAGGTGAGTACATGATTATGTTCATTTCGAAAGTTCATCCCAGTGTGCACATTTTAATTTTATACTTTGCTAAAGGAAGTTTAATTAAAAAGTTTACTTTGGGGAATTCCCTGGCCGCCGAGTGGTTAGGACTTGGCACCTTCATGGCCAAGGGATTGGTTCAATTCCTGGTTGAGGAACTAAAATCCTGCAAGCTGTACCATAAAAAAATAAATAAAATTTACAAATACTGTATCACCAACACTTGATAGAAATAAGGATGAGAGTATATGGGAAAGACAGGCTCACTGATTTAGAAGATTTGTATCCTGAGCATGAGTACCCTTACCAATTTATTTCATGTTTATTATGTGTGCCCCCAAAATGATGTAAGGTTGAACAGTTCTTTCAGTAAGCACAAAAGGAAATTTCTGTGATAAAAAAAGTGAATTTGCTGCCACATGTAAAGCTCTGGAAAATCAATAATGAAATCTTTTAATTACTATATTCACTTCTTAAACTCCCTCAATTTTCAAGAAATATAGAATTGTCCTAATAAACAATAATTTTAACTGTTATTGGCTTACTATATATTGGCACTGTACTAACATTTTACTTTCATTATCTACTTTAATTCTTGCAGGAACAGTATGAGTTAGGAATTTTCCAAATTATAAAGGTAGTAGCTTCTAGCTATAAAAATCTAATAAAAAGTGTGTCCAGTGAGAAATACAGACACTCCTTAACATGTCATTCCCCCATAGATATCAGTGATTAGCACATTGGTATTCATCCTTCCAGCTCTTTCGTATGTATGTGGAAACACATGTGTGCATAGAACAGAGGCAGTGATTAAGAGATCATAGTATAAATAAATACATCCCTTTGGGTGGCTTTACTTGCTTGGTGACCCCTGGAAATCCTTCTGTGTCTGTCTGTGCATAGACCTCTTGGATTTTTTAAATAGCTACAGAGATTATTGAACCATTCACTGCAAGCAGGCACTCAACCAGGAGCACTACAGAATTTTTGGATTGGGTATTTTTTTTTTTTTTTTTTTTACTGAATCACAAAGCACATGGGATCTTAGTTCCCTGAAATTTGCTCAGTTGTGTTCGACTCTTTGCGACCCCATGGACTATACAGTCCATGGAATTCTCTAGGCCAGAATACTGGAGTGGGTAGCCTTTCCCTTCTCCAGGGGATCTTCAAAACCCAGGGATCAAACCCAGGTCTCCCACATTGCAGGCGGATTCTTTACCAGCCAAGCCACCAGGGAAGCCCCTTAGTTCCCTGAAACAGGGCTCAAACCCTCACCCCCTGCATTGGAAGCATGGAGTCTTAACCACTGGGCCACCAGGGAAGTCCCTGGAGTGGATGATTCTTTACAGATCCGCCCTGCCCCCCATCTTCTGAGCCAGTCCACACCGTCCGGGGGTGTTTCTCCCAAGGTCACTCTCACTTCCCTAGATGACCCCATGCCCCGGGGCTGCTCTCACCTTTTGAACCAGACTGCATTCTGTCTACCTCTCTAAATAAACTCACCTCTCTTCCCTATCACTTTTGTTTTTCACTGAATTCTGTCTGGGATGAGACACAAGGCACCTGAGCTGCATTAAGGCCTGAGACCAGGTGTGTGATTTTAGTTAAAAAAAGACAGAGGGTTCAAGTCCCACCTGAGCCATGCAGTTTCAGCTCCACCCTAGAAACAGCCTTCTGATGCTGGTTTCACAACGAGCTCCCTCCCAGCATTGCCTCACCTTGGATGTGACTCCCCATACTCTGGAGTGGGCAGAGGGGCCCGGAGCGGGATGGCAGGGGGGTAGAAAGGCATGGATTTCAACAGTCCTTCTATACCCGAGCCAGAACCCACGGGGTCTTCCTGGGACAGACCCCTCCCCTCTGTCCTCTGCTGTAGCTCCTCCCTGAAGAACCTGAATAACAGTATCTGATGCCCATTCTTGAGTTGTTTTACAGATGCTCAAACTCCCACCAGGTGGAAGATGTTTAATTACTTGATGACCACAAGCACAGAGCCCCCAGGTCTCCTACAGCCCGAGAATTGATGATGTTCACCCCTGTGACACCCTGCGACCCCCTTCCCTCATCTGGTCTTTAAACCCCCATCCTTTTTCTAACTTTTTATTTTATATTGGAGTGTAGCCTATTAAGTGCCTCCCCTGCCCCCCCCCCACCTCCAGTTCAGATGGTAAAGAGTCCACCTGCACCACAGGAGACCTGGGTTTGATTTCTGAATTGGGAAGATCCCCTGGAGGAGGGCATGGCAACCCACTCCAGTATTCTCGCCTGGAGCAGCCCCATCGGCAGAGGAGCCTGGCGGGCTACAGCCCATGGGGTTGCAAAGAGTCGGACACGACTGAGCGACAGCACAGCCTGTTCACCATGTTGTAATAGATTTCGGTGCACAGCAGAGGGATTCAGCCATACATGTGTGTGTATCCATTCTTCCCAACTTCTCGCCCATACAGGCTGCCATTCATTGTATTAAGTCACTGAGATACAGCGAGGCTAAGTAAAAGAGTCAAGGTCATAGAGCTGCTAAGTAAAAACCCTTCCCTGAAACCCGCAGGTGAGTTTGGGCTTTTTGAACACCAGCTGTCCCAGATTACTTGTATGGCCAGAAAACAAATACTGCACTTTCCTTCACCAGTAAATAAAAACAGACAAAAAACAAAGACCTGTCCCATGCATCATGGAATGTTTGCCAGCATTCCCAGCCTCCACCCACTGGAAACCAGTAACAAACCACCTCTCCCCCACCCACCCACTCACCCACATCATGACAGACAAAAAAAATGTCTCCAGACATTTTGTCTGCTGGGAGACAAAACTCCTTCCCTCCCACCACCAGTGAGAACCACTGGTATAGGATATTCACGTTGTTATTTTCAACAATGTGAAAGGGATTCACCAAACAACTTGGTGGGATTTATTATAAACTACTTTTTACAGGATGGGAAAACCAAGGCTAGGAAGGTTGGTTGCCTGAAGTCCCACTGCTCTAAGTAGTAAAGGGGTGATAGGAACCCAGTCTATTCCTGTCACCAGAGTTTGTGGTTTTAATCTTCAGCTCTACTGTAAGTTGACTATCCAGAGGTTGTTTTAGAAGTCACTCTAAAGGAGATTGTCTGAACATATCACTAACTGTTGAGAGTAAAATAAATGTAAAAGCAGTCTTAGTTCTCACAAACATCTTTCAGTTTTTTCAAAACAGAACCAGGAGTCAAAATTCTTCCAGCTTTCTAAAAGGTGCCCGTAGCAGAACAAGTCATCTGCAATAAACATTTAAACAGGAAACCTCATGAATTTTATAAAGAGCTGAGGTTAGTATCACCACAGTTAATATATCCAACGATGATGAAGTGCCCTGAAAGCTAAGCAAGTTTATGCTGGCAGCCAGATCCAAGGTCAGGGTCCTAGACCTGTCCTCATGCAGTGAGTGCAGACATATATAAAGCTCCTACCTCACAGAGCAGCAAACCGCTAGTCCCCAGACCTGGGCCGACATCTCAGAACCCCAAGCAACTGAAAACAAGGCGGATCAAGCAACAGAGGGAAAGCGAGACAAATTCAGAATTAATCTGTTAATTAACAGCTGTTCATGTTGACTGAGTATTGTAGTCAGCTGTTCCTTCCTTCCATTCCACAAATACTTAAACCCCTCCTAGGTGTCAGATGGGGCACCAGGTGCTACAGATACAGGAGTAACCCAGAGGCATGGAGCACGCCTTGAGTTAGGCATGGGAAAGACGTTCGGTAACTAGCTGCTTAAATAACCGATCAGTGGTGAACATAGCCAGGTAGGGGGATGCGAGAGGCTGCCTTAAAAACATGTTGACCCTTCTCAGTATTATACAACAGCCTAAATGGGGGAAGAATTTGAGAAAGAATCGGTACATGCATAACTGAATCACTTTGCTGTATACCCGAAATACAACACTGCCAATCAACTATACTCCAATACAAAATAAACAGTTTAAAAAACATGCTGAGCTCCGAGAATGGACTATGAATGAACACTCAAGACTGGCCAGGGCCTGAGTGGACCCGTCCTGATGCTGGCTCATGGGATAGCTGAGGAAATGGGAGAAGATAAACAGCGCCAGGATTAGACGAAGCTGGGAACTTGGGGTCACGTCAGGGATTTTACTCTCTGCTCCGATACAGTCCAAGGTGGGGGGGAAATCAATGGAGGTTTTGTGAGCAGTGGAGTCTCATGGTTACATTTAGAGTTTCCTAAGTCTTTTTTTGTTCGAACATTATTACAGTTATCTTACTCTTACAGAAAAGGAAATCAGAGCCCACATCTAATCTCTAAGATTAGACTTACCTGCCTACTATAACATATTCTCTGTCCCCTAGAAAAATAAGATAGAGCGGGTCAGGATTGTTGTTTTCCTCTTTTTAACAAGTAATGGCTCCTTCACAGCAGTGACCTTAAAATTTCCCCCTTACTGGGGATTTTCAGACCTCTGGCAAAACAATGAACCAAGTTCTCGAAAGCTTAACAGATGATATGCTGATTCTCTTCTTCTGTTTTGTTTACTTTTCATACCTGTAAAATGAAAATATTCCTTCTGATGAATTACCTGATGGAAGACTAATATGATGAACAAATATTGATTGCTATTAGAGTTCTAAGAACAAAAAATTCTCAATGATTCTAAGTCCAGGCAAGCACCAGGTATGAGATGTCATTTTAAAATCTGCCTTCCTAAACACACCATCTGGAAAGCCACTGCTTGCTTATTTTACTGGTGATCAAGTAGTCTCCACAGCATCTGAGCTGACCCTTTCCAGAGAGTCAAAAATCAAATTCTTAAAAAACTAAATACAAAACTACCATCTGATCCAGCAATCCCACTCCTAGGCTTATACCTGTGCTAAGTCACTTCAGTCGTGTCCGACTCTTTGTGACCCCACAGACTAGCCTGGCAGACTCCTCTGTCCATGGGATTTTCCAGGCAAGAACACTGGAATAGGCTGCCAATTCCTCCTCCAGGGGATCTTCCCAGGAACTGAACCCACCTTTCATGTCTCCTGCACTGGCAGGTGGATTCTTTACCACTAGCACCACCTGGGAAGCCTGGGCATATCTCAGGACAAAATTATATATCAAAAAAGACACACGTACCCTAATGTCCATTGTGACATTATTTGCAATAGCCAAGACATGGAAGCAACCTAGAGGTCAGATTGTCACCTGAAAACCACAGGATGACCGCTTCACTTCATAATACAGAGAAGTAAAAACCTGAAATGTTTTGCCTGTTACCCTGGTGATACATTTCTCTCAGGAACTTATCACACATTTCTTGCTCTTTAATTAAGCTATCTGTCATCTTCACTTGGTCATGTTACATCTCGTTTGTTCAATGAGCTGCAGGAACTAACCGTGAAGAATGTTTTTCACAGCTGTTTTTAATTCCCTGGCCTCAATGTTACAGGTTTTGTTGGTTAAATCATTTTGTTGCAAAGTGTAATTTCTCGGGGTGCCTGGTTTCTTCATCTGTAAAATGCAAAGAATTTGGATTTGATACTCCTTCTGAGTATTTCCATCCTTTCCTTTAGTCCTCCCATTATTCAAATGTAAGAGTAATTTGAGAAATAGGACCAGTGAGTTGCATTTACCCCTTCATAGTTTTACAGAATCTTTTTTTCTGTAACTTGATACCATACGTTGCGTACTTTGTCCACACTGTTGGTGTTTGAAAAAATGAATACAACCAGGCTTCTTTCAGCAGCATTGGATGAGAGCATCCATTGTTTGCCAGCAGAGCTCAAAAATCAAATATTCTAGTTAAACAGCAGAGGGACATGTGACTAGATCCATTTTGTGCTTGGTTTTGGTAATGTCAAAGATGAGTTATGCCAGCAAATACTGGAGAGGGCATGTGTGGACAAAAGGGAACCCTCCTACACGGTTGGTGGGACTGTAAATTGGTACAATCACTATGGAGGACAGTATAGAGGTTTGTTTAAAAAAACTAAATCAAGAGCCACTGTTTGACCCCACTCCTGGGCGTGTATCTGGACAAAACTGTAATTTGAAAAGGTACATGCACCTTAATGTTCACTGCAGCACTATTTACAAGAGCCAAGACGAGGGAGCAACCTAAGTGACCATCCACAGAGAAACGGATACAGAAGATGTCACACACACACACCCATCACGGATCATAGCCTTGTTGTCCTGAAGGGGCTTGCATAACTCATTGAGGCTGTGAGCCATGCCGTGCAGGGCTACCCAAGACGGATGGGTCATAGTGGAGAATGCTGACAAAACATAGTCCACAGGAGGAAGGAATGGCAAATCACACCAGTATTCCTGCCTCAAGAACCTAGAACAGTGTGATGAGGCAGAGATGACGCTGGAAGATGAACCCCGCCCCCCCAGGTCGGAAGGTGTCCAATATGCAGAGGGCACTTACTAACAGCTCCAGAAAGGATGAAGCAGCTGGGCCTAGGTAGAAACGATGCCCAGTTGTGGGTGTGTCTGGTGGTGAAAGCAAAGCCTAATGCGGTAAAGAACAGTATTGCATAGGAACCTGGAATGTTAGGTCCATGAAGCAAGGTAAATTGGACATTGTCAAGCAGGAGACCATGAAGACCTAGAAGGCCTCCTAAATAACACCAGAAAAAAGATGTTCTGTTCATCATTGGGGATTGCAATGCTAAAGTCAAGAGATACTTGGAGTAGCAGCCAAGTTTGGCTTTGGAAAACAAAATGAAGCAGGGCAAAGGCTAACTGAATTTTGTCAAGAGAATGCACTGGTCATAGTAAATACCCTTTTCCAACAACACAAGAGACAACTTTACACATGGACATCACCAAATGGCCAATACCGAAATCATATTGATTACATTCTTTGCAGCCAAAGATGGAGAAGCTCTACATAGTCAGCAAAATAAAATAAATAAATAGAGACCTGGAGCTGACTGTGGCTCAGATCATCAGCTTCTCATTGCAAAATTTAGGTGAAAATTGTGGTGAAGAAAGTGGTGAAAACCACTAGGCCTGCCAGGTATGACTTAAATCAAATCCCCAATGAATATGAAGTGGAGGTAACAAATAGATTCAAGGAACTAGAACTTGTAAACAGTGTGCCTGAAGAACTATGGACAGAGGTCCATAATATTGTGTAAAAGGCAGCAAACAAAACCATCCCAAAGGAGAAAAAAAGAGCAAGAAGTCAAAGTGGGTTATCTGAGGAGGCCTTACAAACAACTGAAGAAAGAAGAGAAGCAAAAAGCAGGGGAGAGAGGGAAAGGTATATCCAACTAAATGCAGATTTCCAAAGAACGGCCTGGAGAGACAAGAAGGCCTTCTAAAATGAACAGTGCATAAGACTAGAAGAAAACAACAGAAGGGAAAGACTAGAGCTCTCTTCAGGAAAACTGGAGATATCAAGGGAACATTTTCTCAAAGATGGGAACAATAAAGGGCATAAACAGGAGAGACCTAGTAGATGCTGAAGAGAGCAAGGAGAGCTGGAAAGAACTGCACAAAAAAGATCCAAATGAACCAGATGACGAGGATGTGCTCAGCCAGCCAGAGCCAGACATTCTGGAGAGTGAAGTCAAGTGGGCCTGAGGAAGCACTGCTGTTAATAAAGCTAGTGGATTCTATGAAATTCCAGTAGAACTATTCAAATCCCTAAAGGATGATGCCGTCAAGATGTTGCATTGACTATGTCAGCAAATCTGGAAGAGCCAGCAGTGGCCACAGGACTGGAAAGGGTCAGTCCCCATCCCAATTCTCAAGAAGGGTAGTACTAAAGAATGTGCTAACTATTGGACAATTGCACTCACCTCTCATGCTAGTAAGGTCATGTTTAAAATCTTGCATGCTAGGCTTCAGCATTATGCAAACCAAGAACTTCCAATGTACAAGCTGGGTTTAGAAAAGGAAGCGGAACTAGAGATCAAATTGCCAGCATTCACTGGATCATAGAGAAAGCTAGGGAATTCCAGAAAAACATCTACCTCTGTTTCATGGACTACCTCAAAGCCTTTGATTTTGTGGATCATAATAAACTGTGGAAAGCTCTTAAAGAGATGGGAATACCAGACCATCTTAACTGTTTCCTCAGAAACTCGTATGTGGGTCAAGAAGCGGCCATTAAGAACCCTGTATGGAACGACTGATTGGTTCAAGATTGAGAAAGGAGTACGACAGGGCTGTCTGCTGTCACCCTGTTTGTTTAATCTATACACCGAGCACATCATGAGAAATGCTGGGCTGGGTGAGCTACAAGCAGGAGAAACACTGACAACCTCAGATAAGCAGATGATACCACTCTAAAAGCAAAGAGGAACTTCACTTCTTGATGAGGGTGAAGGAGGAGAGTAAAGAGCTAGCTTAAAACTAAATATTAAAAATAAAGATCATGCTATCCGACCCCATTACTTCATGGCAAATAGAGGGGGAAGGTGGAAGTAGTGACAGATTTCCTCTTCTTGTCTCTAAAGTCACTGCAGATGGTGACTGCAGCCATGAAATCAGAAGATGTTTGCTTCTTGGCAAGAAAGCTATGACAAACCTAGACAGTGCATTGAAAAGCAGACAAAGGCCCAACAAACTATGCCAACAAAGGTCAGTATAGTCAAGGTTATGGCCTTTCCAGTGGTCACGTATGGTTGTGAGAGCTGGACCATAAAGAAGGCAGAGAGCCAAAGAATTGATGCCTTCGAACTGTGGTGCTGGAGAAGACTCCTGAGAGTTCCTTGGGCTGCAAGGAGATCAAACCCATCAACCTTAAGGAAATCAACTCTGAATACTCAGTGATGCTAAAGCTGAAACTCCAGTATTTTGGTCATCTGATGCAAACAACTGACTCATTGAAAAAGTCCCTGATCCTGGGAAAGACTGAAGGCAGAAGGAGAAGAGGGTATCAGAGGATGAGATGGTTGGATGGCATCACCGATGCAATGGACATGAACTTGGGCAAACTTCGGGAGATGGTGAGGGACAGAGAGACCTGGTGTGCTGCAGTTCATGGGGTCACAAAGAGTCAGACATGACTGGGCAACTGAACAGCAAGCAGGAGATGGCAAGAGTGAACATCAACATCTTAGGAATCAGTGAACTAAAATGGATGGGAACGGGAAAATTTAATTCAGATGACCATTATATCTACTACAGTGGGCAAGAATCCCTTAGAAGAAATGGAGTAGCCCTCATTGTCAACAAGAGTTTGAAATGCAGTACTTGGATGCAGTCTCAAACAGAATGATTGCTGTTCATTTCCAAGGCAAATCATTCAGCATCACAACAATCCAAGTCTATGCTGCAACTGCTAATGCTGAATAAGCTGAAGTTGAACATTTCTGTGAAGACCTACAAGACCTTCTAGAACTAACACACACACACACGATTCCTTTTCATCACAGGGGATTGGAATGCAAAAGTAGGAAGTCAAGAGATACCCAAAATAACAGACAAGTTTGGCCTTGGAGTACAAAATGAAGCAGGGCAAAGGCTAACAGCATTCTGCCAAGAGAATGCACTGGTCATAACAAACACCCTTTTCCAACAGCACAAGAGACTGACTTTATACATGGAGATCACCAAATGGTCAATACTAAAATCACATTGATCATATTCTTTGCAGCCAAAGATGGAGAAGCTCTAGACAGTTAGCAAAAATAAGACCTGGAGCTGAGTGTGGTTCAGCTCATTAGCTCTTTATTGCAAAATTCAGGCTTAAATTGAAGAAAGTAGAAAAAACCACTAGTCCATTCAGGTATGACCTAAATCAAATTCCTTATGGTTATACAGTGGAGCTGACAAATAGATTCAAGGGATTAGATCTGGTAGACAGTACCTTAAGAACTATGGATGGAGTTTCATGACATTGTACAGGAATCAGTGACCAAAACCATCCCAAAGGAAGAGAAATGCAAGAAGGCAAAGTGGTTGTCTGAGGAGTCTTTACACAGCTGAGGAAAGAAGAGAAGCAAAAAGCAGTGGAGAAGGGGAAAGACATACCTAACTGAATGCAGAGTTCCAAAAAAATAGGAGAGATAAGAAGGTCTTCTTCAATGAATAGTGCAAAGAAGTAGAAGAAAAAAATAGAATGGGAAAGACTAGAAATGACATCATGAAAACGGGAGATACCAAGGGAATATTTCATGCAAGGATGGGCACAATAAAGAACAGAAATGGTGAGGACCTAACAGAAACAGAAGAGATTAAGAAGAGGTGGCAAGATTCCACAAAACTATACAAAAAAGCTTCAGGTCTCTGAACTCTAAACTCCAACCTCCATCATGGCTCAGACAGTAAAGCGTCTGCCTACAATGCGGGAGACCCGGGTTTGGTCCCTGGATTGGGGAGATCCCCTGGAGAAGGAAATGGCAACCCACTCCAGTATTCTTGCCTAGAAAATCCCATGAACAGAGGAGCCTGGTAGGCTACAGTCCATAGGGTTGCAAAGAGTCAGACACGACTGAGCGACTTCACTCACTTATACAAAAAAGGTCTTAATGACTCAGATAACCACAAAGGTGATCACTCACCTAGAGCCTAGCATCTTGGAGTCTGAAGTCAAGTGGGCCTCAGGTAGCATTACTACAAACAAAGGTAGTGGAGGTGATGAATTCCAGCTAAGCTATTTAAAATCCTAAAAGATGATGCTATGAAGTTCCACACTCAGAATGTCAGCAAATTTGGAAAACTCAGCAGTGACCACAGGACTGGCAAAGGCCAGTTTTCATTCCAATGCCACAGAACATACAAACTATCATCCAATTGTGCTCATTTCACATGCTAGCAACGTAAGGCTCACAATCCTTCAAGCCAGGCTTCAGATATAGGTTCTCAGCGAATTGAGACCTTCCAGATGTACAAGCTGGATTTAGAAAAGGCAGGGGAAAATAAATAAATAAATAAATTTTAAAAAAAAAGGAAAGAAAAGGTAGAGGAACCAGAGATCAAATTGCCAACATTCGTTGGATCATAAAAAAAAAAAAAAAAAAAACGGAATTCCAGAAAAACATTTACTTCTGCTTCACTGACTACCCTAAAACCTTTGACTGTGTGGATCACGACAAACTGTGGAAAATTCTTAAAGAGATGGGAATACCAGACCACTTAACCTGTCTGAGAAAACTGTATGCAGGTCAGGAAGCAACAGTTAGAACCATACATGGAATAACTGACAGTTTAAGGAGTATTTCAAGGCTGCATATTATCACCCTGATTATTTAACGTATATGCAGAGTACATTATGAGAAATGCTGGGCTGGATGACCCACCAGTTGGAATCAAGATTGGCAGGAGAAATATCAACAACCTCAGATATGAAGATGATACCACTCTAATGACAGAAAATGAAGAGGAACTAAAGAGCCTCTTGATGAAGGTGAAAGAGGAGAGTGAAAAAGCCAGCTTAAAACTCAACATTTGGAAAACTAAGATCATGGCATCCAGTCCTATCACTTCATGGCAAATAGATGGGAAAAAAATGGAAACAGTGACAGATTTTTTCTTGGGCTCCAAAATCACCTTGGATGTTGACAGCAGTCATGAAATTGGGAGATGCTTGCTCCTTGGAAGGAAAGCTATGACAAACCTAGACAGCACATTGAAAAGCAAAGACATCACTTTGCTGACAAAGGTCTGTATAGTCAAAGCTATGGTTTTCCCAGTAGTCATGTATGGATGCGAGAGTTGGACCTTAAAGAAGGCTGAGCACCTAATTCCAGAAAGATAAATGATCCAATCAAAAAATGGGCCAAAGAACTAAACAGACATTTCTCCAAAGAAGACATACAGATGGCTAACAAACACATGAAAAGATGCTCAACATCACTCATTATCAGAGAAATGCAAATCAAAACCACAACGAGGTACCATTACACGCCAGTTAGGATGGCTGCTATCCAAAAGTCTACAAGCAATAAATGCTGGAGAGGGTGTGGAGAAAAGGGAGCCCTCTTACACTGTTGGTGGGAATGCAAACTAGTACAGCCGCTATGGAGAACAGTGTGAAGATTTCTTAAAAAACTGGAAATAGAACTGCCATATGACCCAGCAATCCCACTTCTGGGCATACACACCAAGGAAACCAGATCTGAAAGAGACACGTGCACCCCAATGTTCATCGCAGCACTGTTTATAATAGCCAGGACATGGAAGCAACCTAGATGCCCATCAGCAGACGAATGGATAAGGAAGCTGTGGTACATATACACCATGGAATATTACTCAGCTGTTAAAAAGAATTCATTTGAGTCAGTTCTAATGAGATGGATGAAACTGGAGCCCATTATACAGAGTGGAGTAAGCCAGAAAGATAAAGACCAATAATAAATACCCAAAGGTGGTGCTTTCCTTCCCAAGAAAGTTAACTGGTGATTCAGAGCCCAGTAACAGAGGTATAATGGAATTAGTCATCAGGCAAACATAATAAAACTAGAAGCATCAGGAAAGGGTCATCTGTTCAACAGAATTCCATATTTTCTCACTGCCCTCCATAACAAAATTGCAAAATTTAACTGGAAACAATGATTTTCAGTCCATATTTAGAGAAGACAGAAAAACTGCCGAATATCACTGGTACAGGTCACTTGACTAGATGATACTTTATATGATATTATTGTTTGAATGTTTGTGTTCCCCCCAAACATCATAACTAAAATCCTAATGCCCAATATGATGGTATTAGGAGGTAGGGCCTTGTGGAAGTTTTTAGCCCAAAGGCCTACCCTCAGAGATTAACACCCTTATTTAAAAAAAGGCCTGACAAACATGAATACAGTACAGACTTGCCCTTGAAGAAATCACAAACTAGGGGAGAACAATCCGTAACACTAATTTAAAATTATATGTTTATTAATAGAAGAAAATATACAAGTTTTCTTGTACCATCCATTGGTGCAGTATATTAGGCATTTGAAATTATGGAAGAAAACAGTAAGTACAAGGAAAATGAGATTGAGTAGTTATTTTCAAGGTGACTTGATGCTGCTCAGAAATGAGCTAGATGTTAGGGGAAATGAAGATAGCAGGGAGGGGGAGGGCAACGGGAAGCCTGACACAGAGGTCTCCCTGGCCCTTTAGACCACTCGAAGACTCAGTAACCCCGAAGAGGGTCAGCTAGACGCTAAGTTGGCAGTACCATCATACTGGACTTATCAGCTTACAGAATTAAGAGACCAATTTTGTTTGTTTACAAGTCACCCGGTCTCTGGCATTTTGTTACAGCAGCTCAGACTAAGACATTACTATTCCAGAAAGTTGGTTTTGTCAGGACAGACATATTTCAGAGAGAAGAAGGGAATGAATTGGAGGGAAAGAAGATGGGAAAAAAAGTTGGTGGAACCCTTCAGGTAAGTTGCCTGATTCAAAGCTGGCCTGCAGGGCTTCCCAGGTGGCTCAGGGTGGAGAATCCGCCTGCCAGTGCAGGAGGCACGGGTTCAATCCCTGATGCAGGAAGACCCCACATGCTGCAGAGCGACTAAGCCCATGTGTGCGCCACAACTGCTAAGGCTGTGCCCTCGAGCCCGTGAGCTGCAACTCCGGAGTCCACACGCCCGAGAGCCCGTGCTCCACACGAGAGAGGCCACCGCAGCGAGAAGCCCGCACACAACAAAGGCCCAGCACAGCCAAAATAAAGAAAATTTAAAAGCAACGACGGTAACAAAGCTGGCCTGCAGTCAGCTTGGAGTGTAGTTCAGGTCGATGGAGTGCTTGGGTCCACTCTCTTGAAGCAAGGCCCTCAACTTGTTCCAAGAATTCAGTCCCCAGTGTTCCTTCAAATCAGACACAAATCTGAAGGGTATAGGTAAAGCTTATGCAAAATGGAATATAAATGTATATAGCCTTAGAGAACAAAGCCATTTTACATTTGAGTTATGTATGTACTATACTATGCATTTTGTAAAGTGATATAGCTCCGAAGACCATTTTTTAAGTGATAAAACTGAGATTCAGTTTTACATATGTTCACTATCGCTCAGGTAACACACACAGAGCTAAGGTTCTGAAACGAGTATGTCCAACTCCCAGGCCCCGCTGTCTTTACTCCTTACCTTCCTGAACTCAAAACTGTGTATGCTTATTCATCTAATTCATCTCCAAAGCTTACTCATCTAATAGAAAGACCCCTTTCTGCAGTCTTGAATACCCTATCCTTATCATTAAACAGGATTATGAACATTTGATACTTAATCCAAGGGAGAAACAATTCAACAAAAGACAGTATATTACTGGTCAAATTTAAAGGTCACTTTCAAAAAGAACTATTTTCGCTGGCACTAGCAGTACATTTTTTAATATTATGACCAACCATGACAATGTCTACTCTAGGCAAAATTATGAAATAGCATAACTTTGTCTTTCAAGACACTGGCCACATAAATTCTTGTCTCATCGCATCCTGAGAAGGGTCTGAAAATCATTCAGGATTAAGTACTTCAAAATAGACAAAAGACTTTGCTTCCTTAGGATTTAAAACTTCTGCCTGATTTCTCAGATTATTCTATATGTTCACAGGGATCATGAAACTTTCAGACAGGAAACATCTTCCAAGACTGCTTGACATGGAATAATTTTTCTCTGCATAGAATCTCAAGCAATCTGTCTTAGGAAATGCTAGCTCACAGAAGACCAGCCACGTTTTCCCTGCAATAGCTGAATTTTCCTCTATGTGTCCCTAATGAGTAAGAACTACAATGAATGATCCGACAATGAACTTAATTCCATTTACAATAGCATCCAAAATAAAATATTTTGGCATAAATTTAACCAAAGAAGTACCAAATATACTCTAAACACTACTAGACATTGTCGAAAGAAATCAAATAAGATCTAAATAAATGGAAACTCATCTCATATTCAAGGATTAGAAGACAATAGGTTAAAATGACAATAATTCACAAATTGATGTACAGTTTAATGCAATCCTTAGCAGAATCCCAGCCGGCTTCTTTGTAGAAACAGACAAGCTGATCCTAAAATTCATATGAAACTCAAAGGACTTAAAACACCTAAAACGATCTTAAAATAGAAGAACAAAGTTGGAAGACCCCCAAATTCCCAACTTAAAAACTTATTACAAAAGCAACACTCATCGAGATAATGTGGAACTAGCATAAGGATAAACATATTGGTCAGCGGAATACAGTTGAAAATCCAGAAATAAATCCTGTATCTATAGTCAGTTGATTTTTCAACAAGGGTACCAAGATCATTTGATAGGGAAAGAGTAGCCTTGTCAACAAATGGTGCTGAAACACTGGATAACCACATGCAAAAGACTGGAGGTGGACCATGTACAAAAACTAAATAGTGGATCAAAGAGCTACATGCAGAGTCAAAACTATAAACTACTAGAGAAAAACATAAGGGTAAATATTCACGGCCTTGAATTTGGAATGAATTCTGAAACACCAAAAGCTTGAGCATTAACAAAAAAAGACAAATTAGACTTCATCAAAATTAACAACTCTTGTGCAACAAGACACTTATCAAGACAGTGAAAAGACAAGCCACAGAAGAGGAAAAAAAATTTGCAAATCAGATCTGATAAGGGACTTGTTGCCAGAAGAAAGAACTTTTATGATTTCAATAAAAAAGCTGATTTTAAGGAGGGCAAAAAAAAAATATCTGGATTGACATTTTTCTGAAGACTAGACAAACGGCCAATAAGCACGTGAAAAGATACTCATTATCAGTCATTAGGGAAAGGCAAACCAAAACCACAGTACCACTTCACATCCAGGAAGACGACCGTGAAAGCCGTAGAAGTGCTGGCAGAATACTGAGAAATCAGAATCCTCATACTCAGCTATAGGAACATAAAATGGAGCAGTCACTTTTTGGAAAACCATCTGACAGTTTCTCAATATTTAAACAGAATTACCATTTGACTTTGCAATTCCACTCCTAATCATATACCCAATAGAACTGAAAATGTACATCCACACAAAAGCTTGCATATGAATGTTCACAGTGGCATTATTTATAATATCCAAAAGGTGGAAACTATGTCCATCAATTGATAAATGAATAATCAAGTTATATCTAGAATTGGAATTTGACCATGAAAGGAATGAACTACTAATACATGCTGCAACACGGAGAAACTCTTAAAATATTATGTTAAGTAAAAGAAGCCAGTCACAAAAGTTCACATATTCTGTGACTCCCCTTAAATGAAATATCCAGAAGGATACTGTAATAGAAAGTTGATTAGTGATTAGCTGGGGAAAGAGAGATGGAAGGGCAGGTGGGTGACAGCTAAAGGAGCATCACGTTTCTTTCTGAAGTTCCCAATGAAGATGAAAATGTTCCACAATTGATTATGGCAAAGGTTGCAAACTCTATGAGTCACTTTTTATGTACTGAAATGAGTTTCACGGTCCATGACTGTGTGTGTCCTTAGTTGCTCAGCCACGTCTGACTCTTTGCTACCCCATAGACTGTAGCCTGTCAGTCTCTTCTGTTTGTGGGATTGTCCAGGCAAGAATACTGGAGTGGGTTGCCCGGCCCTTCTCCAGGGGATCTTCCTAACCCAGGGATCAAACCCAGGTGTCCCACATTGCAGGTGGATTCTTTACGGTCTGAGCCACCAGGGAAGCCCGATGGTATATGACTATATCTCAAGAAAGCTTTTCCCCCCAAATAATCTATAGCACAAATACTCAAGATGTGGTTAGTGGAACTGTGCTTTCCATGAACTGTCTTTGGTTAGTCCATGAAGAGTTGAGCTTACACCAAAATATGAGATTGTAGCAAGACTTTCCTCATAAGGAAAGTGTGCATTGATTATACAGCGTGAGTTTATCTCCTGAACAGGCTCCTTTGAGTAGCTCTGATCTACAGCCCCTCACACTTGAAACAGAATAATGATTTCCAGTGTCTTGGGTGATTACAGCCCCTGAAACGTAAGTGAGGAGGGGTAGTGATTCTGTGAGCTACCCTTAAGTTTCTGAACTGGGAGGTGGATCACAGGGGGCCATGGAGGAGGGAAGAGACCCTTGAGGGAGGGGCCAGAGTGGGAGCAGGGATGGGGTATGGAAGGATCAGCAAAGGGGGAAATGGGAACAGAAATGGAAAGATACTGTGAGAGGGAAAGCTAAACAAGAAACCCGGAGCTAAGATAGCAGCAGTTAACACTTACCCAAGTTTAGCAACTTGAAGCAGCACAGGGAGACCTTAAAGATGCTGGCGTCAACCTGCTACCCCTCGTCCTGCTTGGGACACAAGACGACTGAGAGGAGAGTCGGGAATCTATACCACAAGGACCCCAGAGATTTCCAGCCATGTTGAAACAGTGAACCAGAGGAAGAAGCCGAAAATAAATGCATGTGGCAGCATGGGAATAATTTCTGGGATTTTGTGGCACCTGTAGTAGTCACAAGAGGACCTTGAAGAAGCCAAGTCTTCTTTTTCCCCTTACAAGAGAAACCTGTGTTTAAACATTTTGCAGTATCAGCTTTTTGAGTTATTCTTACTAATTAAAAATTGGGGCTTTAAACAAATTTCTAATTCAAGCATTAAAAATAGAAGGTAGCAATAAAAGATGTTAGGATGTAATAATAAAATCCAGTAAAAGCTATAGCTTAAATGATTTTTAGCTTCTCTCGCTTTCAAGTTTTAGAGGTGTACTTCATCAATAATGTGTTACAATTAAAACCATTTCAATTAAGTTAAAATTGGCTTAGATTGGGGGGGGGGGGAAGCTACCAGTTAGGGCTCAAGTTTAAAAGCAGCTACATAGGGAGCCTAGACCTTAAATAATCAGCCAATCTACAAGTACTGATTGAACACCAACCACATAAACATCATTGAACAGCACTATGGAAAAGAAAACAAATGTAAAACATCATCCTTGGCTCCAAGGATACAAAAAAAAAAAAAAAAATGGAGACAAGGTATTTAATAATAAATGAGAATCCTTTCTTCATTCAACAAACATTCACAGAGTACCTATTGGGATAAAGATTGGTGAGTAAGAGAATAGTTATTTTGTATATTGCTCTTTATGCTTTTGTGTGTGCTTGAAAGTTTATGATACACGATTTTAAAGGAGTAATTAAAAATGTTCAGTTTTAGTTTGGTTGGTAACAACTGCTAATATTGGTTTCAGGTTTTGAAAAAGACCTAGCAATCAAGGCAGAGTTAGGATTAATGCTAATTGGAAATCACACCTTCAAATTGATCCTAAAGCAGAAAAATCTGGTAACTGCTTTTTGTTTTGCATTAGTTGGACTTGGCTCAGATGGTAAAGAATACGCCTGCAACGTGGGAGACCTGGGCTCAATCTGTGAGCTGGGAAGATCCCCTGGAGGAGGACATGGCAACCCATTCCAGTATTCTGCCTGGAGAATCCCATGGACAGAGGAACCTGGTGGGCTACAGTCCATGGGTCACAAAGAGATGGACATGGCTGAGCGACTAAGCAAGCACCTTTCCTTTCAAGGTGCCTTTAGTACAAGTTCTTAATTTTTTTCATCCTCGTACTTAATTAACCATACTGCCTGGTGTTGCTTATAAGACACCTACACACACATGTGTATCTTAGTCTCAGATTAGAGCCGAGGGGAGGGGCCCTACTTTAGCTTCTGTATTACCATCATGCACTACCAAGTCCTAATAACTGTTAATAATGAATCCTTCAAATATAAGAAATCTTGATATAAAATAGTATATCTGGGAATGTAAATCTGTGCAGCCACTATGGAAAACAGTATGGAGGTCCCTCAGAAAAGTAAAAGGAGAGTTACCCTAATGTTCTAACAATCCCACTTCTGGGTATATCACTGGGGGGAAAAAGTATCATTAGAAAAGACACACGCAGCCCTAATTCACAGCAACATTATTCACAAGTGTCACGACATGGAAGCAACCTAAGTGTCCGTGGACAGAGGGATGGATGAAGGAGATGTGGTACATATATGTATAATGAAATATTACTCAGCCACAAAAAGAACAAAATGATGCCATGTGCAGCAACATGGATGGCCCTGGAGATGTTCACACTAAGTGAAGTCAGAGAAAGACAAACACCGTATGATATCACTTTTACGTGGAATCTAAAATATGACACAAACGAACCTATCACAGACTTGTGACTGCCAGAGGGGAGGCGGGGGAGGGAGGGGAGGGCTGGGAGGTGAGGATGAGCAGATGTAAACTATTCCAGAGTTTATGGATCGACAGCAAGGTCCTATTGTGTAACGCTGGGAACAACCTTCAGTCTCCTGGGCTAAATCATAACAGAAAATATAGAAAAGAACATATATATGTGTATAACTAAGTCACTTTGCTGCACAGCAGAAATTTAAAACATTGTAAATCAGCTGTATATCAACAAAAAATAATTTAAAATACAGTATAATTGGACACTGTAATTCTTTTTTTTTTAATTTTATTTTATTAGTTGGAGGCCAATTACTTCACAACATTTCAGTGGGTTTTGTCATACATTGACACGAATCAGCCATTAAGACTACGGGCTGGCCACATATTTCAGTGTTTTAGCAGAGTTGTGTTTCTAGGCATGTGGGTGATGCCCTATTCCAAAGAAAAATAACTGAAATAATGTAAAGATGATGCTAACAGATTTTCCTGATAAAGAATGATTACAGTCATGGATCATTTAAGTCCATGTGCTTGCCCAGAATAAAAGTATTTCAATACTTGGTTTTTTTGTTTGTTTTTATTGTTGGCCTCCCCAGGGCTTGCGGCATCTTAGCTCCCAAACCAGAGATAGAAACCGGCCACCTCAGAGACAGCCCCGAGTCCCACCCACTGGACGGCCAGGGAATTCCCTCGGCATGTTGACCACCCAAGCTCCCTGTGCCATGTAGGGCTGTATGCCTGTGAGCTCAGTTCAGCTCAGCCGTGTCCACCTCTGTGACCCCAGGAACCGCAGCACACCAGGCCTCCCTGTCCATCACCAACTCCTGGAGTCTACCCAAACCCATGTCCATTGAGTCGGTGATGCCATCCAACCGTCTCATCCTCTGTCGTCCTCTTCTCCTCCTGCCCTCAGTCTTTCCCAGCATCAGGGTATACGTGTTAACACCAAAGTAAAATCTCGGCCCAGTCGACATTTAAAATCCGGAACGAGGATAACAGGAAAAAGAAGAGACGTTTAACTACGTAGAAATTACGTAAAGAGGGTAAGAACGTTAATGCCCTTGGCTAACTCGTGTGTGCTTAGAAGGCACTGTAGACGGCTGGCATTTCTCCTTCCCCGTTTCGCGTGTACCGGCCCCGGGGAGATGCACTTACACCCCGGCGCCCAGGACCCGGTCTGGTCCAGCGAGCGCAGGCCCGCTGCGCACTCACCTCCGATTCGGGCTCCGCCGCGCTCACCGTTCAGGCGCCTCCTTCCATGGTGTTCGCATCCTTCTCCAGCGTCTCCAGGCCGAAGCGCCTCGCCTCGGCCTGGCCTTCCAGCCGCCTCAGCCTCCCTTCCCCTTCTGTCGGAGCCCACCTGGCGACCCCCAGGCCCCCGCGCCCCGCGCTCTGACTCAGGACGGGCGGCTGGATGCGGGCGAAGAACATCCCCCAACGCCTTCCACGGGAGGCCCGCCGCCTCGGCCTCACGCGGAGCTCCTGGGCCTGCAGACCTCAGGCCCGATGAGTCCGAATTCACAGCTTTTAGCAAGATCCCCAGGTGATCCTCCTGCCCCGGGAAATTGGCGGCCAAACACGAAACACCGGGGCTGCTCCGAGCCTCGCGGTCTTGGCTCGTTGCGGCAGTGAATGCACTCAACGTGGACCGATCCGGAGAAGACCAGCCTGTCCCCCGCCGCCCGGGCAAGGATGACACCCAGATTGCTGACGTGTTCTGTATAAAATAAATGTGTTTTGTTTTTTTTTTTTTTTTTAAGAAAAAGAAGAAAAGAAACGTGGTCTCCAGTCCTAGGTGGCTTTGACCACCGCTGGGCACCCATGTCACCCCTTCCCCAAAGCTGACCTTCTGTTTGGACATCCATCCCCGACTTCTGGCCTCTCGCCAGCCAGAGAGCATCCCTTCTGCCTTGATTTGGTGGTGATGCGGCTGCTGTGGGCCGAAGGCGCCGGTCCTCCTCCGCCGCCCCGGCCCAGGTCCCGTCAGGGCCGGCTCTCCTCTGCCCCTGCCGGCCCCCTGTGCCAACCGCAGAGCGCGCGGCTTCCCCTCGGGGCCTCATCTGTGCCCCCGGGTCTGCATCCACCTCCCGGTTTCGCTCCATCAGCAGACACCTTTCACCTCCCGTCTCACTGAAGAAGGCTGCTGTTCCTGCCTCAGCTCAGTCCTCCACCACCGGCTTCTTCTCTGGTCTCAGGCTCGCCTCGGCCCTCAGCTCGCCGCCGCCTGGCTTCGCCCTTCGGGGAACGAGGGAGCCCGCTCCAAGGACCCAGCCTCACCCCCGGCGCCGGCCGGTCTGTCCTGCACCCAGGGCTCCCCTGCCGGCGGCCGCCGGGCTCCCCTCGCGCAGCCGGGTGGTTTTGCGCTCAGTCACTAACCCTGCTGAGCACCCTTCACGGGTCTGTTCCCATCACCCACGCCTCAGGGCTGGTGTCCCCGAGACGCAGGACTGGCTCTGGCCTCCTCTCACTCCTCACTCCCTGACGGCTTCCCAACCCCCCACCCCAACTCCCAAATGCCAAAGACTCCCTGTCTGTCCCCCAGGCCTCCCCGTGGAACCTGCAGTGTTCAGTTGCTTGTGTCTGGCTCCGCTTTGATGGAACTGAGACACCTCTATTTCTGCAAGTCTCAGACACATTGCTTTTCTTCATTCAGTAATGGTTTGGGGCGGGGGAGGGGAAATTGGGGGATTGGGATTGGCATTTACACACTGCTATATATAAAAAGGATAACTGATGAGGACTTACTGTGGAGCCCAGGGAGCTCTCCTCAATACTCTGCAATGTGGTTGCTTACTCACCAAGTCGTGTCTGATTCTTCTGTGGCCCCATAGACTGTAGCCCGCCAGGCTCCTCTGTCCATGGGGTTCTCCAGGCAAGAACACTGGAGTGGGTTGCCATTTCCTTCTCCAATGCAGGAAAGTGAAAAGTGAAAGGGAAGCTTCTACCATGGGCCAATTCTGGGTGCTGATGATACCATAATGGTTAGGTATCCCCTCTCCCCTGCATCTGATGTTCACCTGAGGAGGACAGATTGAAAAACAGTCAATCTTAGGTGGTGGCAGGAGCATGAGAGTGCTTCCCAGGAGGCGCTAGTGGTAAAGACCCTGCCTGCCAATGCAGGAGACATAAGAGACGCAGGTTCAATCCCTGGGTTGGGAAGTTGCCCTGGAGGAGGGCATGGCCACCCACTCGTCTTCTTGCCTGGAGAACCCCATGGAGAGAGGAGCCTGGGGGGCTGCAGCCCGTGGATGGGGTCTCACAGAGCTGGACACAACTGAAGCGACTTCGCACACATAACATGCAGGGGCTTTAGAACCAGAAAGGCAGGTAAGGGAAAGAAAGGGGCCCTGAGCCAAGGAAGTGGGAGCAGGAGTGCCCTTGGCTTTGGGGAGGTCAGGGAAGGTCCCACCGATAAGCCGGCATTTGAGTAGAAGCCTGAGGAAAGCGAGGCCGTGAGCACTGGGAGGACAGCGGCAGACTGCGGGAAGGCGGAGGTTCCCCGTGGCCGGGAACCAGGCCGGGGCCGGGCTGGAGGAGCGGCTCGGCCGGAGCGCGGGTCCTGCAGGTCCACCCCGGGCGGTGGAGCCGCCCGAGTCTCCGGCGCCAGTGGCCAGCTCTGACTTGACGGGCCTCCAGCCCAGCCACCCTCCCCAGCTGCCCCACGGCCCGTTCCCCTTCTCGGTGGAAGGCCCTTCCCTCGTCCTGACTCTGACACACCCCTCCGCTCCTTAGGGTTCATAGACCCCCCAGGATACAACGCTCCAGCTTCACATACACCATTATTCTGAGTAAGGGGGCCTGGCGACTAGGAGCTCGCAGCCAATAATCCTGAAGTTATTAATTTAAAATTAAGTTTTCACATCCAACAAGTAATAAAAGTACTTCAAATCAAAGCATCGCTCTTAAAAACAAAACTACAGCGTGCATCACCCATAGGTGTGCATATACCCCTCTGACAGAAAACGACAAAATTTTGTAAAGCAATTTTCCTTCAATTAAAAAATAAATTAAAAATAAAAAAAACAACACCCACCTCCCCAAAATACAGGAATTCTTAGAATCAGAATCACAAGGTCTTAAAGATATGGTCCGTCTGTGCTATAGAAACATATTTATCCCAAGCGTGACTTTCCTGAGTGTTTCACTAGAGATCCAAGATGACTTTACATGGAATACAGGAATCATTATTTAACAGCAGAGGAAACTGAAGCCGGGAAAACAGTCACCTGGTTCAGATCACACGGCTCAGAGGAACTGAAGCTCTCTCCTGGCTCCTTGCTCTTTCTACTTGAACAAATCCTCGCAGAGCAGCCAAACCTCAACATGGGCACCTTAATTTTTTGACCATTTTTGTTGGTTGAAGAAGTAAAACCCAAATCATCATGTTCTTTTTCAGAAAGCCAAGGGCCAGGCCGTCAACGGCTCCCGGAACCGCCCCGCAACTCAATCCTTCCCAACAGCTCAGCCCTGCGGGTAAGATTTAATCACCCCTAATCCCGTAGCTCTTTCCTGGCCAAAAAGTGTTGGAAGTGTTAGTCGACCAGTCGTTTCCAACTCTTTGTGACGCTGTGGACTGTAGCCCACCAGGGTCCTCTGTCCATGGCATTCTCCAGGCAAGAACACTGGAGTGGGTTGCCAACCCAGGGATCTTCCCAACCCAGGGATCAAACCCATATTTGCATCGCACGCTGATTTTTTACCATCTGAGCCACCAGGGAAGCTGAGGCGTATGATTTTTTCCTATGCAGTGTGACATTGGCTTTAAATTGATCCCAAAGGAAATCTACAACCTTCTTTGTAGCCCCTTTCAAAAGTTATACGTTGAGATAATGCTCTAAATGCAAATTCCTCCCATGGAAGGAGCGGTGGGCCGTGCACAGACATTTAGAAGGAACGCAGATTCCCCAGGGAAACTGGTTATTCAAGAAATCTTTACAATCTTGTGGTGCATGTAAAGACAATAGCACAACCTGTATTTATTTATCTAAGGAGATCTTCATGTTCCAGGCCTATATCTGGCATCATTGCTGACACCATGAATGAATGAACGTGTCCCATCCTGAAGTCTTGACCTTCTGCACAGAGCTACTGAGATCACCAGGTTACTGAAGAGCAAAGCAGACAGTGCCCGCCTTCTGATGCACTAGGCTCTGATTAGCTCTGGATGAGAAGGGCCTCGAGGCGAAAGACACCAGGTTCTTGGCTTTTGATTTCTTCTCTTCCCCCGCCCCCGCTCAAGGACCTTAAGGTCTTGACAGTCATCAAAGGAGTTGGAGGTTTAAGAGAGACATAGGTGAACTCCGCCTGGGACATCTAAGTGAGTCTTCGCACTAAATGGGAGGAGATGGGGCTGGAAGTCAGGACGTAGGTCTGGCCTGCAGGCCCAGCTCTGCGGCATGCCAGCACAGGTTCACTGGGTGCAGCCGGGCAGCACGGGCCCAGGCCGAGCGTGCCAGGCGGGACGAGGCTGCAGAGCAGGCCGCCCGCCTGACTCGCCACGCGCAGGGGTGCGGGGGGCACTGGACCACCGAGTGATGAGGGTAGCAGAGTGAGTGAGGCAGGAGCCGAAATGCAACGGCCCAGAGGCTCGGCCGGGCGGGAAGGAAAGCAATGCTTGGAGCAGCTGAGGGGCCTGGACCAAAGGAAGACGTCCAAGGACTTGGCCTCCATCCCGTCCCTCAACATCCTTCCCCAAACTTGCCGTTTCATGGGCCAAGGCTCTAGCCTCTGCTGTTTCAGTTCCTTTCATATCACATCTTGCACAAAACCTAGGAGTTGCAAGACACACATTTCTGGCAGCAGAAGCAAGCAGGGACCCCGCCCCCCTCTCCCATAAACTTGACATTCTTTTTCCAGCTGCATGCCAGACCAACAGTAAGCACACTATACTGCTCCCCTAGGACAAGCAGGAATGTGAAAATAGAACAGGGCTGAAATCTATTAAGATTCATATCCATAGAACTTTTACGAAGCTAACAAAGGACTTGAGGAAAAAAAAAAAGAAAGAAAACTAACTGTAGCACAACCCCCAGTCTGTAAATGGCTTAGAGGTTGAATCAAAGTGCTTTGAGTTAATTAGAATTTCCTCTTTGGGCAAGAGAACACAGTTTCACAAAGCTAATAGCTGTTTAGATATTGGAAGAGAAACCCAGCAATATATTATGCTTTGGAGGAAAGTAATAAAACCCACTCATGATCTGAATCTTGAAAACCTCAATACCTCAATTTATTTCATCAGAGACTCTCTTCTTAAAATGTTGTGAACACTGCAGGAGGGAGAAAAAAAGTGAAGCCGTACGTCTGCTCTTGAAACCTGAACATCCGTTGGAATATATGTCTGTGTTTGTTTTGGCCTTGCCCTACAGCTCTCCAAAACTGGGATGAGAGTTTTTCTTGCGTGTGTGTTTTCAAGTTTGAAACACTTGTAGATCAACTAAACTTCAATTTAAAAAGATGTTAAAAAAAAAAAAACCAGTTAAAAAGCCTTTTTAAAGAGAACAATAGAATGTTACTGAATTGTAGAAAATTAGACAATTTAACTTCTTGTGCTTCAAGAGGTACCCAACGGACAGTTTGTTAGTTGTCAGCTGGTATGTACTCAAATCTGCGTGATGCTGACTCTCTGGAATTCCCAGCACCTCTCTCCCTTGTAACAAGAAATCGCTCCTGTTTTCTGAGACCTTCCAGTATACCCGAGCGCTGGTTAAAGGGAGTGCAAAGCTCCGAATGTTTGTGCCCCACCCCCAGATTAATTTGTTGAAATCTTAATGTCTGATGTGATGGTTTCAGTGGGCGGGGCTGTTGGGAGATGCTTCAGCCTCCAGGGTGGAGCTATAATTATAGCAGGGATTAGGGACTCCTGAAAGAGGCTCCAGAGAACTCCTCCCCGTGAGGACACCACCAGATGCCTGCAGCCCAGAGAAGGGGCCCTCTCCTGACCCAGCTGCACCAACTTCCAGCCTCCAGGGCTGTGAGCAAGAACTTGTTTACAAGCCACCCGCTTTATGGTACTGATGTTTTGTTATAGAGGCAAATGGACAAAGACGGGGAGGGAGCCCTACTTGTTCCAAAGGGACAGTTGCGATCTTGGAGAAGGAGGCTTAGAGGGTGTGTGTTGTGGGAGGAGGGGCTGGGGAGGAGGCCTTGTGGCCATATGCCCACTGTTGGCACACACTCCGCACGTGTTTCCGTAACTAGAATGGACTAATTCTAGTTTCCACTTTGCTGTTAACCCATTGTGTGACTTCAGGCAGGTGATTCTGCATCTGTGAAGTGGGGCTGACCCCTGAGGGAGCCCCCAAGGACACGCTGATGAACTCGGAACCTCTGGAGACATGAAAAGAGGAGTAAAAGTTGTCTCTGTTTTGCTTTTTCTCAAATACTGGCAGGTGCCTGGCTTTCAGGTCAAGAACACTGCCAGTATTTCCAGTGGTTTTCTTTTAATCAACAAGCTCCTTTAGCTTGTAAAACCACAAGCTTCTTCCCCCAAAGGCTAATTCCCTCATGAGATTTTTTTTAAAAGTTGGTCTGAAACAGCTTTGTATCTTGGAATTGAACCTTAATGTAAGAAGAAAATCTTGTTCACTTTGGTTTTAAAATTAGATGGGATTTCTAGGCTGATCCACAAAATCTCATTTTAATGCATAGCAGAAGTAACCTACCTTCCTACTATTAATTCTAAGTTCTGACAACTGCTACTACTAATCTATTACTGTACTTAATTGAAAACTTACCATGCGTCTGCCTACAATGCGGGAGACCTGGGTTCAATCCCTGGGCTGGGAAGATCTGGAGAAGGAAATGGCAACCCACTCCAGTATTCTTGCCTGGAAAATCCCATGGACGGTGGAACCTGGTAGGCTATAGTCCATGGGGTCTCAAAGAGTTGGACAGGACTGAGTGACTTCACTTTCTTTCACTTTATGTCTCAAGTGTTATGCTTTGCATTTTACATATATTCCCCTTAAGCTTTATAACAACTCAGGGAGAGATAGCGTTCTTCCCACACACATGTAAAACGAGTCTCTGAAAGGTTAAGGGACTTTATCCAGCTAAGAAATAATAGACCAAATTTTAACCAGGTTTGGCTTTTTTTCCACAAGTCCTTGGCATTTCCACTATAACTGATTGTTCAAATCAGACTTATGGAACACAAGCCACAGTAAACTAAAATCTGTGTTTTTGAATATCAGAAGCATTAATTCATTTAAAAAGAAAGAAAACACTTGCATTTTTCCCAGAAGTCTCTATAAATATGCCTCAAATTGCCACACTTAAGGCTCATCATTATATGGTACAGACTGAATCAAATCTACAATATATATCCATTTGACATTTCCTAATTCAAATAACAAAACCTTCGTAAAACTAAACTGATGTTCATAAAGCCCTCATAAGGAAACAGTGCTCCCACACAAAAATAATCCTTTGATGTTTATTTATTTTTAATCCTTTGATTTTTAAAATAATGCTCACCATCAGACATACAAAGGAAGTACTTGCATTTTTCACCTTTTTTTGGTCATATATTCCTACTGATTTCCACTTCGGCTGGGATTGACTCGTAGGTCGTCGTTGGGTCTTTTCAGACCCTGCTACAGGTGTTGTCTTGGGCTGAAGAGTAAGTAATTTCTAGTATTATCACACTGGCTGCAGGCAAGATTGTCAAGAAGTTGGCTTGGAGCCCTCTGCACATAGAATCACTCTCTGAAGTTGCAGTCTACACAACAGCAATTTATAGTAGCAACCTCATTGCAGCACACTGAGAGAAATGTTAAATTTAGCTTATTGGCAAGAATAGCCTACCACAGCTGAAGAGCCATACAGGTTTTAAATAACTTTGAAACATAAGAGAACTTCCCACATTTCTTCTCAGTCTGCTTGGAACACAGGCAACTTGACCCCCAGCGCACAATTAGGAAGTGTAGAGTGCAGTCAGGGGAGCTAAAAGAACTTCCAGCTATGACCCAGAGAAATATGCAGATTGCAGTCAGTCATTCAGGAGCTAATTATCCACATTCATCCAAAGCCGCCAGAGGAGACCTAGCGAATCTACCTCGTTTGCCTTATTTTCAGTCACTTATCAGCAAGTTGTGGAGTTTCAGGAGTACCTATAAAAATTAAGCCCAGAGAGCAAAGCAAACTCTCCTATCAGCTGACACTTTGGGCGCTAAGACATAGCTCTGCTAAAGAACTGGGATAAATGAGAAGAGATGATATACCAGAATCACCCCCGGAACTGTTTCAACCAACTCACTGGTTTTGTTCAATCTGTGAATTTGGATTACATCTATCATTTTGGGCTCTGTGATTTATCTGAAGTTCTTAGAAACCTGGTTGAAAGTTACGATATCACAACTTGTGCAAACCCGAGATGGGGGGATGCAGAAGAAGAGAAAGCACTTGCAACGCACATGGAAACACTGAACACTTCATGTAAAACTTCCTTTTGATGTAAAATCATTCAACTCCACTTGGTCAATGAATTTAGGTAATTCACAAACATTTACGCAGAAGTCGAAACCCCTAATACTATAACTCTGTTTAGGGATGGTCTTGTTCATGAGCAGCTCACAGAAGACTGGCAGGCTGGCTGGATCTAAAAATAAAAGAATGGGAAGAAGAGTTGTGCACACATAGAGATGGAGAAAATAATGAAGCTGATTTGCAAGGGAGGATTATGAAAATCAGTGTCTTCAACTTAAGACACACATTGTGAATGATCCAAGTTTTCGTGATGTGTAAGTTAGACTGTGACTTCAAATTACTCCACAGGATAGACGTGTCCTTAAAACTTTCATCTCCTTAGTTTATTTCACTATCAGCAGTTGTTTTACAATGCCTCACTTAATAGTTGTAAGTAAAATAAACCTAAAAGAAGTACAGTTCCACAGTTACGAGTTCAAGTTTAGCAAATCACATGTTTAAGCTAAAACAAAACTGAAACCTCACATTCACCAATCATCGAGTTCCTGCAACAGTTCTTAACAACTTACTGTGTACCAGGAATTAAATCTGTGGGGAATCAAGGGCTGACCTGATGGAATGAATAATTTAGAAAGATCACATATTGTGTTAGCAGTGATGTACAGAATATCTTAGAAAAGGGAGACCAGAGGCACAAAAACCAATGACGAAGAGATGAGTGCCTGGGTCCTGGTGTGGGAAGACAAAGAAATGAGTGGGAGAGAGACATATTTTAAAGGAATAATCAACAAGGAAGACCTGAAAAGTTTCATGATAAAGTGGCATTATTGGTAGAAAAAGGAACCACCTAGAGATGAGGAGTTGGATTTTGGGTTGGGACAGAATACCTTCAGTTTAAGATGATGGTGGCTCTAAATCAGGGGTCCCCAGCCCCTGGGTCATGGACTAGTACTGGTCTGTGGGCTGCAAAGCAGGAGGCATGCAGTGGGCAGACCAGCAGAGCTTCATCTGTGCTTATAGCTGCTCCCCATCGCAGGCGTTCCTGCCTGACCCCTGCCTCCTGTCAGAACAGGGGTGGCATTAGATTCTCACTGGAGTAGGAACCCACTGTGAGTTGCACATTATGACGAGTTATACAATTATTTTATTATACACCACCATGTAATAGTAATAAAGTGCACAATAAAAGTAACGTGTTTGAATCATCCTGAAACCATCCCCCTACCCCAGTCTACAGAAAACTTTTCTTCCATGAAAGAGGTCTGTGGTGCTAAAAAGCTGGGGACTGCTGCTCTAAATGATTGTTGGACTGACTTGATTAACTGAGAACCTGTAGTACGTGGAATTGCTTCCCAATTTATGTCTTTGTTAGTTTTGAAAGAAGCAATCTATGAGGCACACTTTTCCACATTTACCTTCCATTAATGGATGCAGGAAGGACTGATGTTGAAGCTGAAACTCCAAAACTTTGGCCACCTGATGTGAAGAGCTGACTCATTGGAAAAGACCCTGATGCTGGAAAGATTGAAGGCGGGAGCAGAAGGGAATGACAAAGGATGAGATGGTTGGATGGCATCACCAACTCGATGGACATGGGTTTGGGTGGACTCCGGGAGGTGGTGATGGACAGGGAGGCCTGGCGTGCTGTGATTCATGGGGTCACAAAGAGTCGGACATGACTGAGCAACTGAACTGAACTGAATGAATGCAGGTCAGGGAGAATACCTGTTACAGAAAGCTGAGAGGTATCTTTGAAACCTTACTTTCTTCTACAATGAATACTGGCTCAGTTCAGTTGCTCAGTCATGTCCGACTCTTTGCAACCCCATGGACTGCAACACGCCAGGCTTCCCTGTCCATCAGCAACTCCCAGAGCTTGCTCAAACTCATGTCCATCAAGTCGGTGATGCCATCCAAACATCTCATCCTCTGTCATCCCCTTCTCCTCCCGCTTTCAATCTTTCCCGGCATCAGGGTCTTTTCCAATGAGTCAGTTCTTCACATCAGGTGGCCAAGTATTGGAGTTTCAGCTTCAGCATCAGTCCTTCCAATGAACACCCAGGACTGATCTCCTTTAGGATGGACTGGTTGGATCTCCTTGCAGTCCAAGGGACTCTCAAGAGTCTCTCCAACACCATAGCTCAAAAGAATCAATTCTTCGGCGCTCAGCTTTCTTTATGGTCCAACTCACATCCATATATGACTACTGGAAAAAACCATAGCTTTGACTAGACAGACCTTTGTTGGCAAATACTGTCTGTATCTTGCCAATTGACAGTCAATAGAGTCAAACTTTGCCCCTGTGGGCAGCTTGTCAGGAGACTGGGGTTACGCCTCTCTTGCCTACTGCTGAGTTAGTCACAGGGTGCTGTTCTCTTTACAGTAGATCACAGAAGCCAGTGTATTTAGCTCACTGTGGACCTTGGAATTCTAAGAATAGGCACATCTATGCCTATGCTTTGTTGCCCACAGCTCCAGGACCACCTGGCCTGTACTCAACCATCAGCCTCCATTTTATTTTATGGTGTTTGTTTTCTTTAAAGTTTTTATGGTCTTTTAAGGAATGTTTTCCATTTTAAATTAATTATTATTAAATTTCTTAGCTATGCCACATGTCTCATGGGATCTTAGTTTCCTGACGAGGGATTGAGCTCATGTCCTCGGCAGTGGAAGAGTTGATTTCTAACCACTGGACTACCAGGGAATCCCTCATCCTCTGTTTTAATCTCACATCCTCTTCAGAATGGCTGGTGTCCTGTAATGTCAACTGTATCAGCTGCACATCATGGAAGTCCTTTCCAGTTGTGGGCATGTTCAGTTCATCTTTACGTTACATGAGAGTAAGCAAGGAAATTGCATTTTGTTTTTTAAGTACAGGATAAGGAAGGAGGAAACCAGAAGATCGGGAAATGGTTTGCTTGATGTCCCATGTGTTTAGATAGTTAATAAATTTGAGATTTGAATTTAAAGAGCATCTCTGTAGCGATGACACAAACCACAAAATCTGGCTGATTTAATTTATATTAGAGTAAATCAGAAAGGTCTTTATAAAACCCAGGCTGAAGTATTTTCTCCTCCAAAAGTATTAATTCTGAGGAGCTGAGCAGGTTCTTGACACTATCCTGCCACCTCAGTTCCCACTGTCACACTCCATGTAGAGGAGGGAGGGGGGAATTCAGTGCTTTGTATTGGTCACGATGAATTGGTTCCATCACTAAGATGTTACTAACTGTGGGAAATTAGACTGAATCTGCATCATTTCAGGGCCTGTTCTAGGTATCTTGATCTTTGGGGGGAAATATTGTCTAAGAGCTGTCTTTTCTTTGTTACATACCTCTTTGTCTTAAAAAACCCTGACAAGAATTGAAACCAAACAACAAACTAACCAAACCATTAAAAAATCTAACAAGAGATTGGTGTGCTTCAAACGACAATGACTTTGCACCATTGATTAGTATGCAATCATAAAAATTAGTGAAAAGAGCTGCTTCGGTGGCTCAGCGGTAAAGACTCCTCCTGCCGATGTAGGAGACACAGGTTCAATCTTTGGTCGGGGAAGATCCCACATGCTGTGGAGCAACTAAGCCCCTGTGCCACAACTACTGAGCTTGTGTTTGCAACATCTGCAAGAAGAGAAGCCACCACCACGGGAATCCCATGCACTGCAAATAGAGAGTAGCCCCCTCTTGCCCCAACCAGAGAAAAGTCTGCAACAAAATGATTATAAATTGAAAAGCACCTTATGATTCACAAACATTTACATTAAAAAAAAAAAAGGATGTATAGTGAAATTCTAATTTTGATAAAAAAGGTAATATGAACTTTAAAATGTGTGTCCTTATGCATGAAAAGACAAATATCAAAATCTAAAATGTGATCATCTCTGAGCAATGGGGTTACAGGTGAGTTTTGCTTGTCTGTATTTTAATTTTTTTTTCCTATAGGGAACATATAAGAGAAAGTTTTAAGAAAAAAATTCCCCATTTTAATTGCTTTCAATTAAATAATACTGCATTCTGCTACATTTCTGCAATATTGCTCATTTTCTTGCTACATTTTTGAAAATAGGAACTGCAAATTTACAAAAGATTACAAACGTGAAGCCAAATTATGAAGGAGAGGAGAAAGGTGTGTAAGTGGGAGTGGCCAAGGCCAAAACTCAGGAAGAAGACACAGCTTGGCCAGGCCTGGCTCTCCAGGGAGAGGGCAGACCAGTGACACTGGCCACTAGCATGCCCCGGGTCCTCGTATACCCAAGGGCTATGCCGATACTTTACAGGAAATATCTCCAATTCTCGCCACATTCTGGAGATGGTGGAATTGTCTCTATGTGCCACACAATAAAACAGACTCGGGAGGAACTTACTTAAACCTATAGGACTATGTGATCAAGTGGGTGCACTGGGGCTGACAAGGTATTAGTGTTCAGTTCAGTTCAGTTGCTCAGTTGTGTCCAAGTCTTTGTGACCCCATGGACCACAGCACGCCAGGCCTCCCTGTCCATCACCAACTCCCAGAGTTGACTCAAACTCATGTCTATCCAGTTGGTGAAGCCATCCAGCCATCTCATCCTCTGATGTCCCCTTCTCCTCCTGCCTTTAATCTTTCCCAGCATCAGGGTCTTTTCCAGTGAGTCAGTTTTTCATATCAAGTGGCCAAAGTATTGGAGTTTCAGCATCAGTCCTTCCAATGAATATTCAGGACTGATTTCCTTTAGGATGGACTGGTTGGATCTCCCTGCAGTCCAAGGGACTCTCAAGAGTCTTCTCCAACACCACAACTCAAAAGCATCAATTCTTCAGTGCTCAGCTTTCTTCACAGTCCAACTCTCACATCCATACCTGACCACTGGAAAAACCATAGCCTTGACTAGATGGACCTTTGTTGGCAAAGTAATGTCTCTGCTTTTTAATATGCTATCTAGGTTGGTCATAACTTTCCTTCCAAAGAGTAAGCATCTTTTAATTTCATGGTTGCAATCACCATATACAGTGATTTTGGAGCCCAATAAAGTCTGATACTATTTCCACTGTCTCCCCATCTATTTCCCATGAAGTGATGGGACCAGATGCCATGATCTTAGTTTTCTGAATGTTTAAGTCCAACCTTGGGAGTCAGTTATGTCCAGGCTGATCAGTGAGACCACGAGATGTACGCCGTTCTATAAAAGGGCTTCCCTGGTGGTCCAGTGGCAGATAGTCCACCTTGCAATGCAGGGCACATCAGTTTGATTCCTGATCTGGGAAGATCCCACGGGCTGCAGGGCAACTAAACCCAGTCACCACGACTACTGAGCCTGTGCTCTAGAGCCTGGAGACTGCAACTGCTGAGCCCATGTCCTGCAACTATTGAAGTCCTCGAGTCCTAGAGCCCATGGCTCCACAAGAGAGGCCACTGCAATGAGAAGCCCATGCACTGCAGTTAGAGCTGCCTTCACACTAGTAGCCACAGCTAGAGAAAAGCCCACAGAGCAGCAAAGACCCAGCATGGCCAAAAATAAATAAACAAAAGGGGAATGGTGAAATTAGAAAGAGGACTCAAAATGCAGCTTGGGTAAAGGATCTTTTTGGTAAAAGAGAACTAAAAGATGGATAAGGATTGACCACCACACACACACAAAAAGTTTTAGGATGTGGTATGTGCCGCTAGCACCCAAACCGTCCCAGTGATTATTTCAACCACAGATTTTAATTTAAATAATAATAATACCAGCACTGGTTGAACTGATTAGGGTAACAGAAAACCAATGTGGATTATGCTGATGGATCCAAACAGAAAAAGAACCAGAATGTGGGTTGAGAAAGCGAGTCCCTGGTGATGGAGAGGATGAGAAGATACCCATGTATGGAAACTAGTAAAGATACAGGAGAGCACAGAAGCAGACCTTCAATGAATCCACAGCACAGTGAGTCCAAATTGTGTATGTGTCCTGGGGAAAAACTGCTAAATATATCCTCAGAGTAGCAGCTCCCTGGAGAGGCTGGAACAACACTCTTGGGGTTCCTTTCACTCTGGAGTTTATTTGCTTTGCTGCCTGACTCCACCCCTTCTGGGTGTTGGGGTAACAAGAAAGAACAGCACACAGTTCCTGGAATTAAGGGGCTGGCAGAACAGCAGAGAGGTAGAGGACACACTGCAGTGAGTCCAATGTGAAACAGGATGCCAAGAAGTAGCCTCAGTTAATCTAGAACACCAGTTTTTTTCTTTTTCTCTCTTTTCCCCCCTCTACCATTGGAGGTAAACTTGGTCTGCTCTAAGAATTGAGAGAACCAGAAAAAAAAATTCCTTTCCTATTAAATTTTAAAAAATGAACATAATGACACAAATGATAATGATGCTAGTACATAATAATGCAAGGGAGAGAACAAAAGAATCTCACAACAGTAAAATTTTGGTAAAAACAAGAATGAGACAGGTTAGCCATACCTGAGGCTTCCAAACACTAGACACCGGGTAAGGAATTGCTAACTCGCTATGTGATCCTGGATCAACATTTCAGCCTCCCTGATCTTCAATTTCCTCATAAAAATGAGAGAATTAGGCTAGCACAGAAGTTATAAAATGTTTGTCCATTTAAGAATCATGGACTTTTTTTGCTTCCTTTTGTCAAAGATAAGGCATTCATAGGTGCATGGATTTATATTTTCTGTTTTGTTCCATTGACCTATATTCCTGTCTTTGTGCCAGAACCATACTATTTTGATGACTGTAGCTTAGTAGTATAGTCCGAAGTCAGGAAGGTTGATTCCTCCAATCTTTCTCATGATTGCTTTGGCTATTCGAGGTCTTTTGTGTTTCCATACACATTGTGAAATTATTTGTTCTAGTTCTGTGAAAGATACCATTGCTAGGGATTGCATTGAATCTAAAGATCGCTTTGGGTAGTACACTCATTTTCACTATATTGATCCTTCCAATCCAAGAACATGGTATATTTCTCCATCTTTTTGTGTCATCTTTTATTTCTTTCATCAGTGTTTTATGGTTTCCTATATATAGGTCTTTTGTTTCTTTATGTAAATTTATTCCTAAGTTATTTTATTCTTTTCATTGCAATGGTGAATGGGATTGTTCCCTTAATTTCTCTTTCTGATTTTTCATTGTTAGTGTATAGGAATGCAAGGGATTTCTGTGTATTGATTTTACATCCTGAAATTTTACTATACTCATTGATTAGCTCTAGTAATTTTCTGGTGACATTTTTAGGATTTTCTATGTAGAGGATCATGTAATCTGCAAACAGTGGGAGTTTTACTTCTTCCTTTCCAATCTGGATTCCTTTTATTTCTTTTGCTTCTCTGATTGCTGTGGCTAGGATTTCCAAAACTATATTGAGTATTAGTTGAGAGTGGGCACTCTTGTCTTATTTTTAATGGAAATAAAAGCAAAAATAAACAAATGGGACATAATTAAACTTAAAATCTTTTGCACAATGAAGGAAACTATAAGGTGAAAAGACAGCCTTCAGAATGGGAGAAAATAATAGCAAATGAAACAACTGACAAAGAATTAATCTCCAAAAATATACAAGCAGCTCATGTAACTCAATACCAGAATAATGAACAACCCAATCAAAAAGTGGACAAAGGACCTAAACAGACATTTCTTCAAAGACATACAGATGGCTAATAAACATGTGAAAAGATGGTCAACATCACTCATTATTAGAGAAATGCAAATCAAAACCACAATGAGGTAGGTATCTACCATCTCACACCAGTCAGAATGGCCACCATCAAAAAGTCTACAAACAATAAATGCTGGAGAGGGTGTGGAGAAAAGGGAACACTCTTACACTGTTGGTGGGAATGCAAATTACAGCCATTTTGGAGAACAGTGTGGAGATTCCTTAAAAAACTGGGAATAGAACTCCCATACAACCCAGCAATCCCACTGCTGCACATACACCCCAAGGAAACCAGAACTGAAAGAGACACGTGTACCCCAATGTTCATTGCAGCACTGTTTACAGTAGCCAGGACATGGAAGCAACCTAGCTGTCCAGTGGCAGATGAATAGATAAGGAAGATGTGGTACATATACACCATGGAATATTACTCAACTATGAAAAGGAACACATTTTTGAGTCTGTTCAAATGAGGTAGACAAAACTGGAGCCTATTATACAGAGTGAAGTAAGTCAGAAAGAGAAAGACAAATACTGTGTATTAATGCATATATATGGAATTTAGAAAGATGGTACCGACGATCCTACATGAAGGAGACACAGACGTAACGGACAGACTTTCGGACTCAGTGGGAGAAGATGAGGGTGGGATGATTTGAGAGAATAGCATTGAAACATGTACATTACCATATGTGAAATACACGACCAGTGCAAGTTCAATGCATGAAGCAGGGCACCCAAAGCTGGTGCTCTGGGACAACCCAGAGGGATGGGGTGAGGAGGGAGGTGGGAAGGGGTCCAGGATGGGGGACACATGTATACTGGTGGCTGATTCATATTGATGTGTGGCAAAAACCATCACAATATTGTAATTATCCTCCAGCTCAAACAAGTTTAATTGAAAAAAAAAAAAAAGAATCAGGGACTTATTAATAAACCAAATTCTCTGGGCTTAACCCTAGAGTTTTGACTTACTATCTCCTGCACAAGGCCCAGGAATCTGCATTTAAGGGAACCCCTCAGATGGTGGAAGATACCCTCACTCTGGGGAACACAGCCTGAAAGATCCTGTGTTCTGTGTGAGGCGTCATCAATGCAAAAGGGAAATAGCAGAAGTATTAAATATGCAACTAACTTGCCATTTCTTTTCTTCCTGTTTCCATTTATATGTTCCCATTGTAATATATCACAAACAGTTTAAATTAGGAATTATTTCATAAACAGTATAATTTAATCTGTATGTAATTCCTTCTTCAGTGAAATCAAAATTATATTTTCAGAAGACGAGGCTGAAAGGCAACACTGCACTCCCACTAAGAAAAATAATTAACTTGTATTCACAAAACAAAATGAAAGGTTTCCCTCAAATATTGCTTTATGAATTATGATGTGGAGAGTCTGAGAAATCTAATGTAGGCAACTTCCATTCTCTTACTGAGCACGTGTATTAAAAGTAGTGATGGTTTCCTGTTGGTTAGCAAGTTGATTGCCTGTTCGTTAGCAAGCCATCCCTGCGGCTCCTGGGGGTGTAGGGCGGGGTGGGAGTGCCCTACGGACCAGCGGGAGGGGGGCGGGACAGGGCAGCACCTGCCCCAGCTGGCTGGCGGGCTGGAGAGCACAACCACCTCCAGACACCTCAGTGCAGATGCCCCTTCCCACTGCGCGTGGACAAGGAAAACTGGTACTCAGGTTTGCACCACCCCTTTGGGGCAACTCCTCTGCCACCCGGCATTTTCAGGATAATAGTATTTTGTTAATGAAAAAAATACCTTAACTTCCCTCTAGTGGCAAAGATACGTGATTTGATTGTGCGACCGTTTGGTATGGACACTCCTCATCCTGAGAAACGATTTGCATCCAGTTGAAATTACGGTATACATTTCCTCAGCTGGCCTCTTTTTAATTCAACTACTTTGTGATTCATTTTACAAAGTTTCCCTGCCATCCTTCTCCCTTGGCATTTAATCTGTTTCAAATTTAAGTTTACGAGGACTACAAGAGCTTTGATGGTTCCATATTTATTAAGTGAAGATCAAAGGTCTTCTTTGCTTTTTTTTTTAGTTTTTACACATCTGCAAGGGATACCGTTACATTTCAGATGACAGCTTTTCTTTCCACCAAAGAATTTAGCATAAGAATGCCTTCAAGCATTTGTTTTTCTCTAAGCTCTCTAAACGTTCTCCGATTGTAAGCATACCGCCATCACACATGGAATTTCATTCAGTGTTATGTTTCAAGAACATCAGGAATTCAACACACTATTCTTTATTGCCACCAGATACAGCTTTGTTCCTGTTCTTCTCACAAAGCCCTTTTTCTAGTAAGACTGGCTTTAGGGCTCATAAAAGGGTGTACAGTCAAAGGTTGTTATCATCCTAAATAGACCCTGTAGAGAAGAGGGCCCTTTGTTGTTTCTGTCTGGCCAAGGATCATCAACATATTTATTTAAAAGATGGATCACACCACCAAAAAAAAAAAAAAAAAAAGATGGATCACAGATGGAGACAGATATAAAGCAGGCAGAAGACTCCTGTCCCAATATATAAAGAACTAAGCATCAGTAAGAAAAGGACAAAGAATCCAATAGAAAAGGGGGCAAACTACCCCAACAGGCAACTGCAGAGCAGGGAGCTCAAACGATCAATAAATGTAAAAAGGCGCTCCAGCCACCAGTCAGCAGAAAAACACAAAGTGAAGTGGCAGAAGACTGTCTCACACAGATCATAACACCAAAAATCACAAAGTTTAGTTGGTGGGAACGGAAATCAGTGCAGTCATCACGGAGAACAATATGGAGGCCTCTTAAAAAAGTAAAAAAATAGAACTACCAGATTATCTGACGATCTCATTCGCAGGCATATATTCAGACAAAATGATCATTCGAAGTTACAGGCACCCAGCACAGAAAAAAGATATACAGCGACAATGGGCACACAGCCAGGGTGCGGAAGCAACCTAAAAGTCCATCGGCAGAGGAAGGGATGAAGGAGATGCACTGCATACACACGATGGAGCGTCAGTCACAGAAAAGAATGAAATGATCTCGCTTGCAGCAACAGAGATGCGGCCAGAGGTGAGCAAACTAAGTGAAGCAAATCAGAAACAGGAAGACAAATATATCATCTATCACCTCTAAGCAGAATATAAAAAATACAACAAACTAGTGAACAAAACGGGGAAAGAAACAGACTCACAGATACAGAGGACAAACTAGTGGTTACCAGTGGAGAGAGAAGCAGGTGGGGGCAATACAGAGGAGGGGAATAAAAGAAGGGTTATTATGGGATTATATGAAATCGTTGTGTGACACTTGGGAAAATTTTAAAGTACTATAAATGTAAAGAATCTTTCATTCAATAAAAACAGTAAATTTAAAAAACTCTTAAAAAAAATATTCAGAAAAAAAAAAAATTCCAGGAAATTCCAAAAAAAACAAAGCTTGAATTTGCCTCATACCAGAAATTATTTACATAGCATTTTTATACTGTATTAGGTGTCATAAGCAATCTAGAGGTGGTTTAAAGTATACAGGAGGATGCGTGTAGGTTGTGTACAGATACCATGGCCTTTTATATAAGGGAACTGAGGACTATCCTTGGGTTTTGGGATCTGTAGACAGTCCTAGACCAAATCCCTGTGGATACTGAGGGACGACTATAAACACAGAACATTTAAAGAAGAAACCAAACTGGCTAATGAACAATTGGAATCTCATAGTAATCAAGGAAATGGAAGTTAAAACTAGGTATTTTTCACCCATCAGATTGGCAAAAAGAGCAACGCTGTTTTAATTAACTGGCCTACTTTGTGCTGCAGTGAACAGATCACATAGACTGGGGGCTTCAACGGCAAACACAGAGCTGGAAGCTCTGAGATCGGGCTGAGCTCCTGCTGGAGGCCCTCCCCTCTTCCTGGTTTCCGGATGGCTTCTTTCGAGGTTCTCTCCTCTCTTCTCCTAAGAGCAAGAAACCCATTCATGAAGGTGCCACCTTTATGACCTAATTCTCTCCCAAAGGCCTCACCTCCCAACACCATCACACTTGGGGGTTAGGATTTCGACGCATGAATTTGGGGGAGGGTAGGAAAGGTTAAAGCATTTGCCTGCAATGCAGGAGACCTGGGTTCGATCCCTGGGTTGGGAAGATCCCCTGGAGAAGGAAATGGCAACCCACTCCAGTATTCTTGCCTGGAGAATCCCACGTACGGAGGAGCCTGGTGGGCTACAGTCCATGGGGTCGCAAAGGGTCAGATATGACTAAGCGACTTCACTTTCTTTCTTTCACTTTATACAAACATTCAGTCCATGAGAGCAACATCATGCTCTATAAAAAAGCCACTCACTAGATCTGGTTTCTGTGCATTAGGAATTCAGTAGTGGTTCAGTTGGGCAGGTCCAACTGTGTGACTCCTTCTCATGAGGCATCCCTGAAGTCTGGATGGGGCTGGAGGGAGTCCTGGGCTCCTCTCCACACCTGCCCGAGAGGCCTCCTGGCACAGCAATGATCTTCCTCCAGAACAAGCAGTCCAAGGGGCTTCCCTGGGGGCTCAGGCGGTAAAGAACCTGCCTGTAATTGGGGAGACTGGGGTTCAATCCCTGGGTCGGGGAGATCCCCTGGAGGAGATGGCAACCCACTCCGGTATACTTGCCTGGAGAATCCCATGGACACAAGAGCCTGGCAGGCTACAGTCCACAGGGTCCCAAATAGTCAGACACAACTGAGCGACTAACACACCACCACCACGGGAAATAATTTTCTGGGTCATTTCCTGTGAGCTGTCTTATACTGAAACGCCCATCAGGTGGAAGCAGTTAACTATAGGATCACCAGACTGTAGCCATGACGTTGTTGTTCAGCCGCTCAGTCGTGTCTGACTCTGCGATCCCACAGATTGCAGCACGCCAGGCTTTAGTCCATGACATAAGCTGTCACAGTTTTGAGAACCGGTCTCAGTGAAATGGGAACAAATCAACCCAGGAAGTGAAAACTAACTGTACCTTAAACAACCAAGATGATGCTGGTCAGACCCACCAATCACCAATTTCCTGTTTTCCTCCTGCCTTCAATCTTTACCAGCATCAGGATCTTTTCCAAGGAGTCAGTTCTTCGCATCAGGTGGCCAAAGTATTGGAGTTTCAGCTTCAGCACCAGTACTTCCAGTGAATATTCAGGACTGATCTCCTTTAGGATGGACTAGCTGAATCTCCTTGCAGTCCAAGGGACTCTCAGAGAGTCTCCTCCAACACAACAGTTCAAAAGCATCAATTCTTTGGCACTCAGCTTTCTTTATGGTCCAACTCTCACATCCACACATGCCTAATGGAAAAACCACAGCTTTGACTAGATGGACCTTTGCTGGCAAAGTGATGTCTCTGCTTTTTAATGTATTGTCTAGGTTTGTCATAGCTTTTCTTTCAAGGAGCAAGCGTCTTTATGAGACTGCTTGTCCCGCTCGTTTTTCTCACAAAGAGTGTTGGTCCATTTACCACCCAAATGTTTACTGCGCTGAAACCAGACATTTCACAAGTTAGGTGGGAGTCAAGTCTCCCCAATTTTACCTATTTGGCCACTCCATGATCTGTGATTAACTTCAGAGTTTGAGAGTTCCAGAAAAATTTCTAATATTCAAGACATATTAATAAATTTAGAGGTACAAGCTACTTTTCTTTTAAATGTAAGTTTTTAGCAAGAAAGTGATCCTCAACAGAGTTTGACTACAATTTAAAAACAAAATGTAATACCACTGTTTCAGAATTTCAGTAGGTATTTTATAATGCTTGTAAAACACGTTACTGGTGAGAAAGTCTGAGAACATACTTTTCTGGCCGGGAGAGCTGGGCAACCCCTCTGCAGACTGTCAACACAGGCCTCTGGGGGCTGGGGCTGCAGGGATCATCTTTCTCACCACCCCCACATGGCGCCCCCACAGGGCCCTTGCACACAACACTTCACCCATGTTCACTAAGTTTAACTGGAGAAGTTACACCCAACACAGCATGAAAACTCTTGATACATTGGATACTGAATACAGTTACATAGTTTCAAAGTCAAGAAAAAACATTTTATTCAATGAGGTAGATAAAAATACTCAAAAATAAACTCAACAGTAAAGCATTCTCAGAAGTGTCCACACACCATGGATTTATAATGTATCTTTGAATTTATGCAATTTTTTTCATAATTCTTGGCTATTCAAGTGGTTTTCAATGTTTAGCATACTTAACATTTTTATTTAGCCAAAGTAACCTCTAAAAAGATGTAACGCAAAATAATTTATTTCTTAAATGCCTACATATTTACAATCATAAAAATTTTCATGCATTATAACATGAGATACATGTTCACATTTATTAAAAATTTAAAATCTTAGGAAATCTATTTTAGCTACTTATGGAAAAATTAAAGGCTGATCAGAAACTGTCAAATTAGTATTATTAGCTGAAGATTTCACCATAATCCTGAACAGTATTTGGTCATGAATACCTTCACTTTACTTTTAAAGCCACAATTTTTTTAAATTCTCATAGTGGGGCAGTAAGATTTCACTCCAAATCAGAGTCACATATGGAAAGGAGCTTTTAATTCAAGGTTTCATTATGATCCATGGTATAAAGATATATTTTCATGAGGGTTACATGATGGATAGCCAACAGGGAAATGTGCTACCAGAGGAGAGCAGACTAAGCATGCACGGCACAACAAACTACTTGAGAACAAGCTATGTCCTTGATTATTGCCAGCTTCTCTGTAATGTTCAGGTTCTCAAAGGTCACTGAATTTTATAATTATCTCCAAACAATTTTCTTCATGGTCGTTTAAGCTTTGTCTAAACAGCTGGGTGTGTTGCCAAGCAACAACACCATCTCCTCTGCTTAATTCTGCTTCCAGGATAACTTCAGTGGCCCCAGAAAAATCGTGATAGGAGCGAAGAGTTTTATCTATTGGAGGAAAAAAAAAATTAACACTTTGCTTTTGATAAGAACACAAAGAATGCATTTTATATAACTACCTTATAGGTAAAAATCAACTCTTAAAAAATAAATACAAATTATTCTTTATGGAGGAAATGTGTTCTCTGAAAAAGAAATGACTTTTCTCCTTCCATTTGTGCTTCACAATAAGAAACATAAGCCCTTTTATTATATGAGGTTAAACTACAGGTTTTAACTGAAACATATTTTTTTTTTTTACTGTAATAGTATGAATGACTCCAGGGTAAGAAAAACCCTTAACTACATTTCAAGTAAGTACAACTCCCCTCCAGAGCATTAAGCACACCCTCCATGACTAGTTCCCCAGGCAGACGCTCACCGCCCGTCAGAGCTAGTTGTGCAGCATCAGACCGCAGCCTCCACTGTACCACTCCAGTCTCAAAGGTCTGACTACTTGTCCGAATGGAAATACTATCTACTTTTAGGCCAACTGACCCACATTCAAACTTCCAGGAAATGTAAGCATAAGATGATCCTTCCTTGCGGGCTAAATACACCTGTAAAGAGGGAGGGAAAAAAGGGGCTGTCAGAAATAATCAACCAGTGTAAGAGCACAGATCGTCAAGAGTCTGTCACATGTGCGAAGAACATCTGGTTATTAAAAACCTCATTTTTCCCCACTGCAAAGATTTTTACCGCTAACAATTTTTCATGTTACTAGCATCTCTTGCTAGGGATGGAAGATACTATTTGAATGATAGGTGCATCAGTTAGTACAGCCCTAAGGCTGCCCGCTAACCAAATTTTGGTGAATTATATTCTCTTTTAAGTGATTAAGTCCAGCTGTTTAAAATGAACTTTATGATGAATCTGGATGAAAATGAAGAGTCCTCTTAAATGCAATTATTCCTTAATTTATCTTCTTTTCTAAGCCTGGGTTTTCAGATAAGCTTTCCTAGAATGAGAAGGGCCACACCCTATAAACCAAGAAATACCTTGGTCACTGCTGAAGTAATGGTCTGGTTAAAAAGGTCATGTCCATGCTCCTCTCGTGCCTCTCTGAACAGGACGCTCCCCGGACCTTCGCCATCAGCGCCCTGACCAACATCCCAGTGGAGGCATCCAGGCTCACCGAAGCCTCCAGTCTATCTGCTCTCACAGGTTCATCTACACTCTGCAAATGTTAGTATGAAAACGGATGTCCACTCACCCCAGCTCAACCCCCTGAGAATCTCTTTCATCATTTATGCCCAGTGTCCAAATTCTCCACACAAAAATCTGGACATTATAAGTCTTAGAGGAAAAAAAACCAAAAACCTCTTTCTTTCATTATATGGCACTTGTCAATATGGTCATGACTTTATTCTCAATTTTCTGCAATTGCCTAATTAACACTTTTAAAATGCCACTTCCTTCATATCACTTGCCTGGTCTAGAACTCACAGCAAGTGCCTGCCTCTCATATTATAGTCAAACTCTTGGCTTTCAAGGTCCTCCAGAATTTCATCCTGCCTTGAACTGCCAATACTCTGTGACCCAAGTATAACTATTTCATTTCAGATGTACTTGTATTATGTAACTTAACCAAATCATAAACTCTCTGGGGCATAGGTTCTGGATTTACAGAGTTTAACAAACAGCATTTATTTGTACCTGCACAGACACATGCACTCTTTCAGAGACATCTAATCTACTTCTCAGGGGCAAACAGCTGGAAGTACCACAAGAAACACAGCTGCCATCTAAGTCCGTACTATTCCAGTTTTCAGTCATCAAGTAAGACGTCAATCACTGCCAGCACGTTATCAACATTTCATTCTATTTGGCAACCTATAGTTTTCTTCCAGGTTAAATGTGTCAGCTAATTTGAGTTTTCAGAATTAGCGAGCTGGCGATGATAAAATCATTAAGCAATCAAGTCTCCAAGGAAAACCACGTAACCTCCTGAGACCAGAAACGCACACCCGCCTACTGCTGTTCTGCACAGCAGGCCCGACTCTAGGACCTCGGCCTGCGGGTGGCCACCGCATCCCCCCTGCAGCTGTCTGCAGGGGAACTGGCCTCAGGGCTGCACCTGTGCTCCTGGGGGCCAGACGTTCACCTCTGCTGAACAACCGGGCCTCTATGGGTTATCCATGACTTAACTACTCCTCCAAAACAGAGGTTAGTAAAGGGGGTCATCTGAAAAAAGTGAGCCAAACAGAGGGGTTACTAGAAGAAAGGTGGTGGAAAGAAATGAAAAGACTGGGGGAAAGTGACCTTCTTACTTCTGTGTGTCTTCTATGTCCTGTGTTTTTTCAGAGCTCAGTAGCTTCAAATGCCCCCCATAAAAGTGTAGGCATATAAAACAGGATAAGCTGAAGTCAGGTTAACCTCAAATTTCAAGTTGCCCCCAAGACCTGCCTTCATTGCATCAGGTGGGTCTGGGCCAGAACTGTAAAAGGTTTCTGATAGCTATTGAACCTGTCTGAGAATTGCTTTTTCTAACACTCACATTTTTCAGTTCTAAAGGCATCAGTTTTTAATGACTCTAAAAAGTTAAAGGGTAAGACGGAATTCATCACTGAATTCTTAAATGCTTAAATAAACCTTTAAACACATTGTGAGCAAATAAAAGTTCCCTTAGGTTAAAGGAAGAGCACATGGAGATAAAACAGGTCCCATTTCTATTGAAAATTCATGTCATCTTTTTTGCACAATATATTCTATCTGTAGCATTTTAGCCAACTTATTTAACTCAGCATTTTTAGAGGTGGTAGGATGTTACTATATAGAGTATACTCAGTTGGTAATTTGAAACCAAAAACAACAGGATTTATATAAACCTCCAATTGTGGTCCAGTCTATGTTGTAAAACCAACAGAACTAGTAATTATAATTTATTTAGAAGAAAAAAACACTTTATAACCTCTTAGTCAACTATTTGCTCTAAAGGGGGAAAAAAAGCACTTTTGTAACTGCTGCCTGTTGCAGACTCCTGTCTGTGTGCTGGCCTTTTAAACTCACAGGTGAGGCCCCTGGCCCCGCTCCGGCACCTGTGAGGACAGAGGCACACGACCGCCTGCTAAGAGGGGCGAGATCGATGGCATGGGGTCAAGCCGTGCTGCTCACGAGGCACCCTGACGGAACCAGTCCTGCGGGCTGTGGCCGTGACCACTGCTTTCAATACCAAGAACAACGTGCACGCCAGCTTCCTCCCGCATCTCCCGTTCTTGTGAAGACCTTCACACGATGATTTTCTGATGACTACACGCCAGGCTGGTCAGCCCACCGTTCCGGCTTCCTGGAGGTCTGGTGTGTACTGCTCTTGTTGGGAGTGGTTCTCTAGCATGCTCTTAAAAATCAGCATTCTGCTGAGGCTGCTGAACGAGCTCTAATTGAGTTCACCGTGCAGTCAGTCATGCCTGCATCTCCAGCAGAGCAGCTGTATTTCAAGTCTTCCTCCAATGCTAGTACATTGCCCTTGCTCAGCAATCTTAATCCTGGTTATTCCGTTTTCTCGCTTAGGTCCGTCATGAACACTGTCAGTTCCCACTGTCTGGTCCACGCTTCCCACGCTTCCACGCGCAGCCTCTGGATGGCCAGTGTGACGATGGGCTTCCCTCGCCAGAACGCCTGCGTGGTTTCCTATTGCATGACTGCAAGGCCACCCAAGCCCCTGGGGCCTGACCCGCTCACCTCTGCAGCCTCACTTCCCACATTCCCGACGCCTCCCTCTTCTCTGAACCTGCTAGCTGTCTCTCAGGTCGGTGCGTGCACTGCATACAGTTTCTCACGCCGCACTCTGAGAGGCTCCTTGTCCGCCGCCTCCAAGGCCGGCGCAGACCCCCTTCCCCTGCCAGGCCCTCCGGGACCCGGCGGGTTCCTCGTCTCACACAGTGCTTCCCTCACTCGTCTTGGCAGCTGCTCCCCGTGTCTTCCTCTGGCACAAGCAGACCCTCGCTGCAGGTCTGCCTCAAAATTCACCACTAATCCTAAATGCTGAGCAGTGTCCGATTCTGAATGACTGCATCAATTCCCGGCATCATGTCCTGCATCAAATAAGTGCTAGCATGACTCTAGTGGCAAAGAGAATAAAACTGTTAAAAAATACAGAGCATCTAAGAACAATTAAAAAGTGCCCTTAAAAAGTGAACTCTTCAGTAAACTCTAGCTTTTTATGTTCCTTTCAAATCCAGACATCGCTGAATGGTATACTTGTAAGCAGTAAAATTCAGAGAGTCTCTGTGCTCCGGGGAGAGGGTAAGGGCTTTTCTCAACACCCACAGACGGGCTGCCGTGCCCTGCCGCGGCCCCGCGAGGAGACTGCGAGGGAGGGTGTGGGGGAGACGGGTCCTGCGTCTGGTGCAGTCAGAGAGTCCCCAACGGGGAACCCAGGACAGAGCGAAAACACGGGTGCAGGTGGAAGACCCACGCTTTTAATGGCAACGTATTCCTTCTGAGTTACGTTTCTACAAGTACAGTTACAATTCTAGCATTTTTCATTTAGAACTGGAAATGTATTCATTCAGCTTTAAAAACAAAAAACAGGGTCCCTTGTAAAAGTATATGAAGGCATACACTTAATGGCCTTCACATCTCATTTACCTTACTCAGAAGCTTGCTCACACAACACACCCGCCCGGGCTGTGAGATCGACTCAGGGGTCTAGAAGCGCCTGCCACTCCTGTCTAACCACACCTCTCCTTTCAGCGCCGGGCTCCACGGAGCGCTCTCTGCCCGGCTCCCGCAACCAGGGCGTGTCTCCCTCCAGAGTTTCCATGCCAGCATGCTCATGTCCATGCAGGCACAGCGGGCCCTTGGCCCTCACGTGCAGGTGGACGACTGCAGGTCAGGACCAAGAGCCTGCCGCAGACCACCTCTGCTCCCCACACAGCGGTTCCTCCGGCACGCTGGGCTCGTGGCGGGAGCCAGCACAGACAAGCCCTTGGTAAGAGCCATGTCTGTCCGTCCCTGCTTTCCGTTCAGAGCAATCCCGCAACTGAGGAGCATCTTCTAGGAGTCCATCCTTGCTCATCAACTAGACAATTACAGATACACACGTCTGGAAACTCTACATCTTGTTTTATCTCTCATGTCCTTCTCTAACTAAAGAAGTAAATTCCTACATCTATAATCTCAATAAGCCTAGAAATCATCTTTAGCTTATTACAAAAAGATGGTCCAAATGCGCACCAAGACAAGTTTAGGAGACAAACTTGTGGGGAAAAAGAGAAGGAAGCAGGGACCTTATCGGTGTGCGCCCTGTGCATGCTGGGGAACGCCTAGCCTTACAAGGATAAGCACGGTGCAGATGCTCAGCAACACCAGCAGCTGCTCATCCGTGACTCTCCCGCTACATCCACTCGAGTGTCTCACAAGTGAACAGCTTCGCACCCCCCACCTGGCAAGTTAAAGAGGCCCATAAGCTCGTTCACTCCCATGAAATCTATCAGTAACAGGGTTGGATCTAGCGAGGGCATGTGAGTAGCTCTGCACTTATTTTTGGTGAGTTTTTCTAAGGGAGAGGGTAGTGTAAAAGCAAAGCCTCTTACTTATTACAGATAACATATGACAACAATGTACAAGCTGGTATAATGAACTACCACGGTCCCAGCATCCGTTTCTTCTGTTATTTTAGAGGAAACAGAGAAGAAATAAACCAATCTTGCTGCTCAACCAGCCACAATCCATTGAGATGGAAGCATGTCGAATGGTTAGCTCTTGGGACGCTGAACTAAATGTTATGGTATCTAGTAGCTTGCTTTTTTAGCAGGCAATCAATACATATCCACAAAGGAAATGGGTAATAATATACTCCATATATTCATGCAAAAACTAGTTACATGAGTTGCTCATACACTTGATTTTTTTTCCATGAAAGAATTAAATTCGGCCTCTTTGATGAAAACGGGTACATTCTTGATACACACACAAAAATTTCTAATGGACTTTTCATAAAACACTGGGAGCAGGATCTTCTTTTATAAGTTTAAGGATAACTAAGCGTAATTCTCATATCAGTTTGTACATTAAGACCAGGTGAAAAATGAAGCCAATCTATTTGTTTAAAGAATGACTAAGATTTTAAACAGTTTCATGCATTACATTACCATGTTCCAGTCTGTTTCAACTTTTCTGAATATGGATTCCATTCTCCATACACCGTTCTCCCATCCAGAAATGGTTTGGTTATTACTTGAAACTCGGACATAATAATTTTTCACAATATTATAGCAAAGGTGGAGCTGTTTAGAAATCTTCTCATTCTCAGAGGGGATGAACAGGGTTTCTTTACTCTTGGGAAAAAAAGAAGAATTAGTTTCTCAACATAATAGAAGACAGGTGCACAAAGACGTACTGCTGTGGAGAGGGGTTAAGCGATCCCTTCAACAGAAAAGTGCAGTGGCGCTGCTGGGAAGTTTGGAAATTCTCTTACAGGTTAAACATCATCAGTGTGGCGCTGACATAGCAATAGACATTACTAAGCAGAAAACAAGAAACGTAAACTGCAGCTGTGACTTACACTTTGGGGACTGTGTGTCAACATGAATTCACTCCCACCACCATCACCACCTTTTAACTGGACACAGCAGTCGTCTCCTATAGCTAAGTCCTAGCTTTCAACTCAACCTCTCCACACAGATCAAGACGACTGTTAAGGACGTAAATTGGGACACATCACTTACTTGCCAAACTCGCTGCACCGACCTCCTGCTAGAGACCCTAAGCCCCTACAAAGGTGGCCAGGGCTGCACACGGCTCGATCTCCGCGACCTCTCCTACCAGACCCCAGGCTCCTCTTCCCTGCTGCCTCCACGCCCTCCACCGTTTCCCTCCTTCTTTAGCTCCTTACAAAGCCAGTTCCTTTCTGCCTCAGAGCCCTGACAAGTGCATCTGGAAGGCTGTGCTTGCTACTCTCCAGCTATGTGACTCTTTCTCCCGCTCCAGGCCACAGCCGAAAGTCATTTCATCAGTGTCCTTTCCTGATGCTAGAAGTGAGGATAGGATAGCTGGAAATGATTGTCTGCACGGGTGAAATTACTACAAAATCTCATGTTTTAACTTAAAATTGCAAGCAATTTTGCATTCTCTTACAAGATTGTTTCTTTTAATGTAAAATAGCCCCCTAAGTCCCTGAAGTCACTGAGTGCATTTACCCTGCGTAAGCATGGCGCCGACACCACGTCCCCTCTCCTTACACAGGAGCACAGGCGCCTGCGGGTCAGCTCAGTCTTTCTCAGGGGTGGGGGTGGGGAGGTGCCCCGTGCACTGCAGCCTGTGTGGCGGCCTCTCTGGTCTCACCCTCAAGAGGCCAGTGGGACCACCCCTCCCATTTCTAACACTGGAAATGTGCCCAGACACCGCCAAATGTCTCCTGGGAGGCAACATCACCCACTGCTGAGAACCACTGCTCTAGTTTGTATCAATGTCTTGCTTTAACGAATCATTTACTAATCAATTACGATGGTAGGTAATGTTTTTTTTTTTTTGGTTAAACACTGGGTACCAGGTATTAACCAACGTGAAAACTTCAAAAGTACAAGAATTAGTAAGTAGAATATAAAATATCTTAGAAACAGAAAGTATTTATAAATGTATAAATAAGAATATAATTCTCTAGAACCTGTGATTATTATTGCCACAAGGATAAGGTAAAAAATAAAATCAGTTTATTATTTTTAGAAGGTGATTTTCTAAATATGAATTAGTATACTAGCAGGTAACAATACTTTCCTATTCTTCTCTTCTTTATCAAAGACATTTCACTATCAAAGATATTTCAGAGTACTGCCATAAACCAGATGGAACTAAAATTTTTTTAAGTATCATTATCTACCAAAGGATAATTAATTACAAAGGGAAAAGAAAAATATGTATGTTACTGAATATATCATTTATAACATTAATATTTCATTAATGCTTTAAAATTTAAGGTTAAGATAAAACTCTTTCTGAAAACATCACTAATATTTCCTTCTTTGTCCAGCTGATTTCAAGATATATAGTTCCCTAATTTTTAGGACTGATTTTTAAAATAAACATCTATTTCAAAAGAGAAAAATGACTTTTAAAATTCACAGCACTAAAATGATCTCCGTAATTGAGAAATTTAAAAATTTTTCAAAAGGGAAAACAATCTGGGCATACAGCCCGATTCCTATTTTTAAAGTTTAATTAACTTATATGCCATGCAAGAGGAAGCACACTCATCCATAAAAAGAAAAAGGAATGAGGACCTAAACACCCACACTCTAAGCTGAACACAGCTGTGGACGACACTGGCTCTGCTCACACGGCCTCATTCAGATTTCCACTTGTAATGCGCACTGCGTCAGCAGTGTTTGGAGTTATCTGCTGAATTCAGATCGTTACTCTATGGCTGAACCACCACTTCTAACTGCCTGCTAAATATGATGAGATAAATTTAACAGTAAACAATGTTGACTAGGGATAATTCACCACTCTTCCTTTATTAGAGAAGTGAGGTGTAATAATGGCAAATTTGGAAAAAGTAGATATAAAACTTTGGTTCTTTTCCTTTCAAGCATTTTTCATGACTTATCTTCTTAGGCATTTATAATAAATGCTTTCTAGTGAGTCAACTTTAAGCTCCCTAAGGGCAAAGAACTTTCTTAATGTCCATTACAGAGCACAATGCCTTCAGCAAGCCTCTAACTATAGGAATTATATTCCCATTGTTCATCACTTAATTTTGAGAGATTAACTGATAATATTTTCAGAAAGTCTGACTATGTAATAGTACTCACACCAACAACAATTTCTAGCCAAAACTAGATGTGGTCAAGAATGTAATAAGAAATGAACACTTTCACTAGCAGAATAGCCCAGATTTCTATTACGTTCCCCACTGTACTTAAAGATTTCATAGCACTGAACAGGACTTCACAAAAGATGATATCTGAAAGTTTAAAGACAGACATTCAATGTCATTATCCAGCATCTAAATGCAAATTTTAAAACAGGGGAAAAAATAAATATATGTAAAACTGAATCACTCTGTTGTAAACCTGAAACTAACACAACACTGTAAATCAACTGAACTTTGATAAAAAATAAATTATAAAAATCAAACGACAGGGCTTCCCTTGTGGTCCAGTGGTTAAAACCCACCTTGAAATGCAGGGGACACTGGCTCCCTCCTGGGTCCGGGAAGACCCCACACGCTGCGGGACAGTGTGCCCGCGTGCCCCAGCGCCGGGGCCTGAGGGCCCCAGAGCTGGTACCCTGCAGCAAGAGAAGCCTCCACAGTGAGGAGGCTGCTCGGCACAGCCAGAGAGAGCCCAGGCACAGCCAGAGAGCGCCCAGGCACGGCCAGGGAGCGCCCAGGCACAGCGAGGAGGAGCACGGAAGCCTGCGGGCCCCAGAGCCGGGGCCCCGCAGCAAGAGAAGCCTGCACGCCACAGCCACAGAGCAGCCCCGCGCGGCACAGCGAGGAGGAGCACAGGCAGAAACAGGTAACATTAAAGAACAGAAAGCCACCACAATTTCCAGAGAAAATTAATTTGTTATGGAAAAAAAATCACAGTATGATACTATATACCACTACAAATGCGAACATGAAAAAGACAGGGAACCACAGGTAAAGACGTGGAAAAATCTCACTTATTGCTGGGCAGAGTGTGAAGCGGTTTGGAAGCAGCCGGTCCTCACACTCTGACCCGGCTCTTCTGCCGCAGGTGTGCACCCACCTGAGCGTGCACAACGCTCACTGAAGACACGTCTGCATGTGTTCACAGCAGCAACACTTAAAACTGCAGGGTGGCTGACTGACAACACTGCGTTGATTCCAGCTGTATGGCAAAGTGGTTCAGTTATACATATACAGGACTTCCGAGGTGGCTCAGTGGGTAAACAATCTGTCTACGATGCAGGAGACGCAGAAGATGTGGGTTGATCCCTGGGTGGGGAAGACCCCCTGGAGGAGGGCATGGCAGCCCACTCCAGCGTTCTGCCTGGGAAATCCCATGGACAGAGGAGCCTGGCGGACTCCAGTCCCTGGGTCACAGTCAGCCATGACTGAAGCCACTGAGCCCAGCAAACGGTACCTGTTTCCAGAGGATCTCCCCTATAGATTGTCCCAGGACACTGCGTGCTCTGTGCTGCGTGCTTGTTTTATAATGGGCAGTGTGCGCCTCCCAGTCTCCTAACTCACCCCCTACCCCTCTCCCTGCTGACCACTCAAAGGGTGGTCTTCTGTGTCTGCAAAGTATGCTTCTGTTTTGTAAACAGATTCATTTGTACTATTTTTCAGATACCACATATAAGTGACATCATATAATATCTGTCTTTGACTTACTTAGTATGACAGTCTGTACATCCATCCATTGTTGCTGCAAATGGCACTATTTCATTATTTTTTAATGGCTGAATACTATTCCATTGTATAACAACACAACTTCTTTATCCATTCATCTGCTGATGGACACTTACGCTGCTTCCATACCTTGGGTATTATTGTCAACAGCACAGTAGCACAATTTTAAACCAAAATTGAGAAACAACCTAAATACCCTATATCGATGTGGATAAATTATAGAATATCCACACAGTGGAATATTATACAGCAATGACAATAAAGGTACTATAAATACGCAGCAACAACTATGAACCTCACTAAATAATGTTAAGAGAAAGAAACTGTCCACAAAAGAGTGCACCCTGTATGATTCCATTTACATAAAGCAGACTAACAGGCTAAACTAGTCCATGATGTTAGATACCAGGATAAAGGTCACGCTTAGAGGTGAAAGGTGGTGACTGGTCGCCTATTTCTCATTCTGGTTAGTGGTTATGTGTGTAACACTTTGTGAAAATCTGTTAAGCTGTGCACTTATAACTCATGCATTTTCATGTATTCAGTAAAAGTTATAACTGCACTAGAAATTTACATAAAGTAACAATAAAAAGTCCCATTTTAACTGCTTTGCTAACTCCTTGTGCAATTATACTATGTCAATCCACTATTTCTCTTCAAATGTTTACCCTTTGTAACAATTACTCTGCAAAGTTCATTGAAAGGTAGTGGTCAGTGGGTTTGCTGCATGAAAAGCGCACAGGACAGGAAATGGGAAAGTGAGGTCGTCACTGGGTTGCAATGAAGCAAATACCTCTGGACCCGCTTCACCTCGGGCGACTCTCCAGGCCAAGGACCCAGACGTTCTTCCTCCAAGTTCTCCAGGCTTAGGGGTTTTGGGAGATATAAATTCAACAAGTTCCACAATGATCCTCTGAAGAAGTTCTTTCCTTCTGTTTTCTGACAAAGATACTTGCCTCTGTAATTCAGGTTTAAAAACAAAAGTCACTAAAGATTAAAAGAATGCAGGGGTCCATCTGTAAGCATGACTATAATTAACACATTTGTATTTTAACAATGTCCAACTAACCAACTTTATTTTCATACATACAATTATTTGGAAAATAAAAACGACACTGTGGAAAGTTAAAATGATTTTGTAACTTTCATGTTGAGAAATCATTTAGCACCCATATCCAGTTTTCCACACCCTTTGCGTACGTGTGCATGTGTGTGTGCTCAGTCACGTCTGACTCTTTGTGACCTCACAGACTGGAGCCCACCAGGATCCTCCGTCCAAGGCATTTCCTAGGCAAGAACACTAGAGCGAGTTGCCATTTCCTGCTCCAGGGCATCTTTCTGATCCAGGGATTGAACCCATGGTCTCTTGCATCTCCTGCACTGGCAAGTGGATTCTTTACCACTGCGCCACCTGGGAAGCCCTTCCATGTCCTCTATTGGCCTAGATTTTAAACAGAGGCAGAAGGTTCTGTTTCTGAATAAGACCAGCTGTCCTGCTGAGAAGATGAGGAAAGCAGGGGACCACACACACACATTACACCTGTTTGAATGCAACAAAAAGCTACCACGGTCGCCCAAGGGAAGAAGCAAACTGAGGCGAACTGAACTTCCTGCCAGGCACCTGGCTGGGAGCCACGCTCCCAGCAGGCGGGTGGGCTGAGACGCTGGCACGGACACAGCAGCGCCGCTAGCTCTGGGAGCCAGCCCCGAGTCCAGGCCCTCCCCGGGCTCCAGCACACACTTCGGGGTTTCAGCTGAGGCCCTCAGCAAGGCTGCACACTAGGGGCCTGGCAGAAGTCCAAGTGGGAGGAGACACCTTGGCTCTCAACCACCGTAAGGTGACCTGCCTGTTCTAACTGCCTGCCAGATGCAAACTTAGTTGTTTTTCAAACCATGAAAAATACTAATAATACACAAATATATAGTAAAAAAAATTTCAGTACACAAAAGGAGTATAAAATCAAAGCTGAAACTTCCCTCTTGGACCCCTAGTTCTCCTCAAAAATAAGCATAGTTAACAATTTCCTGTGCCTTCTTTCAGAAATTTCTCCATGTAGATACATGTAAGGATAATTGCATGTAATAATACTCAAGTGACACTTAGAAAAATAAGGCTATATATATATATATATATATATATATATATATGTATTTTTTTTTTAAACAGGAGGATTGATAAAGACTTTTACTTATTTGGTCACCCCTGGCAGCACGTGGGATCTCAGCTCCCTGACCAGGGAACATGGGCATTGAGGCCGTGCCCTCTGCATTAGCAGAGTCTTCAACCACTGGACCTCCAGGGACGTCCAAGGCAAAATATTTTTTATGTCAAGTATTACATATATTGAACTGAACTTTTTTCCCCCACTTTGAGATGTGACAATTTAAGGCAAAAAAACCCAAAACAAACAAACAAAAAAACACCCACCCACAATATTTAAAATGAGTCCTCAAAATGTTTAATGAAAAAAGACATTTAACATATTTAAATATTTTTGTCTGCATACTACTTAAAGAACTGCAATGGGTTAAAAAATAGCTATTCTTGATTATATAAAAAATTTCAAATGTCCTCTCAAAAATGACAAACACCCATCACATACCTGCTTATTAAGTCCATTAATAGTTTCTCTAAGTAATTCCTCTTTAATTTCAGTTCTTCTAGAGATTACCTCTTCATGTTTACAAGAATATCGCCAAGTGACATCAACCACCTTGAATTACAAGACACAAATATTTAACAAGATTACAACCATCAACATTAATTTGCTGAACACCTAGAATGCATGTAATTCTTAAATAGAAATTTTTAAATGCTAATCTTTTCATTAAAATTTTTGAATCTGTAGAAAAAATCAAACATGCTTTCTACTTTTTACTCATATTCTAACTAGTACACATCCAAGGAAGACTGATTAGGAGGTAAAATTTTCCCAACAATTAGTTATCAGAATTTATCTACAAAGCTGATCTCATAAATTCAAAAAATAAAATTCCATTTTATTGTACTGAATTATCTAAATGATAAATATATATATAAACATTATAGAACTGTTTCTTGGCAAAGGTGCAAAGATAATTCAGTAGACAAGAAAATTTTTTTCAACAAATGGTGCTACAACAATTCATTATCCATATGCAAAATAATGAATTTCAATTCACACCTTGGACTATACACAAAAGTTAACACAAAATGGATCACAGACGCAAATGTAAAACTAAAAGCATAAAACTTCCAGAAGAAAACTTAGGAGATCAATGTATGACAAAACCCACTGAAAAATAAAAAAATTTAAAAAAAAAAGAAAACTTAGGAGAAAATCCTTGTGGCTTGGGATAGGCAAACATCCTTACATGTAACATCAAAAAGCAAGATCCACAAAAGGACAAATCGATAAACTGAACTTTATCGATTTCTTCTCTTCAAAAATCATTAATAGAATTAAAAAGACAAGCCAAACACAGAGAAAATCTCTGCAAAGCTCTTATTTGAAAAAGGACTTGTATTCAGAATATATGAAGAACTCTCAAAACCCAAGAATAAGAAAATGAACCACTCAGTTAAAAAAAAAAAATGGGTAAAGAGGAGAAATGGATGATAAACAAGTCCATAAAAAGCTGCTCCGTATTCATCCTTGAGGAAATGCAAATGAAGTCACTGCACATCTTTTAAAAGGGCCAACAAGAAAAAGTCAGACCATACTGCCAGCAAGAGTATGGAGAAATTGGGAATCTTCACATAGTGCTGGTGAGAATATAAAAATGGCACCACTCCTTTGGAGAAAAGTTGAGCTAACTTCTTAAAAAGTTAAAGTCATGACAACCCACTCCAGTGTTCTTGCCTGGAGAATCCCATGGACAGAGGAGCCTGGCGGGCTACAGTCCGTGGGGTCCCAAGGAGTTGGACACGACTGAGCGCCTTCACTTTCACTTTCACCAGGTGATTTAGTCATTCCTCTTGTAGGCATTTACCAAAGAGAAGAGAAAGCTAAGCTCATTCAAAGACTTGCACCTTTATATTGTCATATAAAGACAATAGCGGCTGCGCTGGAAATAGTAAAAAACTGGAAAAAACGCAAATGTCCATCAACAGGCAAATGGATAAACAAAGCATGGTACATTCATACAGTGGAATACTGCTCAGCAATGAAAAGGATAAACTATTGATACATTGATACATGAGAACACACAGAGGAATCTCAAGATAGTTACCATGAGTAAGATAAAAGCATCCCTCCATCAAAAAGAGTAAATATGATTCCACTTATACACAACTCCAGAAATGCAGATTCATCTATGGTCTCACAAAGCAGCTGTGGGGGACTGCAGGGAGAGCGGCCAGGGTGAGGGAAGATGAAGCAACAGGGACACTGCTAGGATGGCGGGTGTGTTCACGACTCCACTGCAAAGGTATCTCAGGGGTGTGAACGCAGGGCAATGCTTATTAAATTGTAACTTCAAATATATGCTGATTAGTCTATGTCAATTGTACCTTCAAAAGCTGTTTAAAGAGCAAAGTAATTTTACTCTTAGGACACAATTCTTCCCCCATGTCTTACCTCGTCCTTAGAGAATGCAATGATGTAGGAGAGTTTCTTGCCCCAGCCGACCTCGTAGAGCAGAGGCTTGTCACAGACGTCCTCGCATGAGTCGCAGTGCAGCCAGCGCTGCTGAGATGGCGAGTACACCTCCGTCCAGACATGGTCTACACACGCGACGGGCAGGCGAGAGGCAGCGGGGCAGGAAACAAAAGCTCAGTGTGTAAAGCCAGAAGGGCCTTCGGTAACTGTACACACCCAAGAGGAGAACACACACTGAACTTAATGAGTGAGCCTGACCATTCTGTGGCAGACAAGACTCTAGAATGGTTGTTCTAATTTCTCCCTGGAATCTTGGGAAATGTCTTGGAAACTCTACTTCAATAGAGTGAGCGTTAGGTTTGGTTAGAAATAATGTGAACTATAACTCTAAAAGGGGCAAACAAGCTAAACAACAGCATCAAAAACATGGAGCTGAGACTTCCCTGGTGGATCAGTGGTAAGGACTCCACTGCAGGGGGCAAGGGTTCAATCCCTGGTCAGGGGACTAGGGTCCTGCATTCTGGGTGATACAGCCAATAAATAAACATTAACAAATTGTCAATAAAATTTCCACTAAGCAACAATACATCATCCTTTAAAAAAAAGTACACATAGCAATCGAGCAGCCCATGGTACTCGGAAATTATGGTGCCCATGAGTATTAAAATGTAAAACTTAAAAAATTAAAATAGCAAAAAACAAAAACCGTGGGGCTAATACACATAGCTTGCTAATGTGAAGGAGTTAACTCCACTTTGGAACTGTAGACCAGCAAAGATCTAACAGTGGATATCTGGTTATTCATGGTCTCTATTTGATTGTGGGGGGAAAAAAAAAACAAGTAACTATTGAGTGAAGTTTTCATTTTACCCTAAGAAAACAACAGAAACAAACAAGTGAAAAAAATCTAAGAACATGTAAGTGACACAAGTTATAAGTAAATAAATATAAATCTCAATGGCTTTTATTATATTTTTATTGTATACTGAGTTAAAATACTAAATCTTTTATACTAATCTCTACAAAAATAAAGAATTTCTACAGAACATTATTGCACATGTTCCTATCCAAAGAGAAATAGCATGACTAAAAATGGCATGGTGTCCTCCAAATTGTTAAAGAATATTTATGATGCAAAGTACTAGCCATAAAAGAAAAAAAAGATCCTGTGCTCCCCATAAAAAAACCTGTTATCTTACAGAAGGCAAACGGAGCCTCAGACTGACAAGGCAGGGGAGTGTGCACCCCAGCCTCAGCCCCCCCCCCCGACCCCGGCACGCCCCGCACCTGTGTAATCCCAGACGTAGCGGGCTTCAAAGCCCAGGGCACGGCAGCACAGCATGAAGCAGTTGGCCCACTCCCCGCACCGCCCACTTCTCGTCTCCAGAAGCTTCTCGGGATTATTATACCTGGTTCGAAGTAGCAACAACAAAAAGTGCCGATTCACTATCAAAACCAAGAATTCTAAAGAATTTACATTGAAAGAAAGTGTTTGTTAGTCCCTCAGTCATGGCCAACTCTCTGTGACCCCATGGACTGTAGCCCACCAGGCTCCCCGGTCCATGGGATTCTCCAGGCAAGAATACTGGAGTGGGTAGCCATTTCCTCCTCCAGGGGATTTTCCATACCCAGGGACTTAACTGGAGTCTCCTGAATTGCTGGCAGATTCTTTACTGTCTGAATCACCAGGGGAGCCACCTTTGTGCTAAACAGTAATATTTCTTAACTTCATACTCTTAAAGAACGATTACAGAGTCTAGAATGTGAGAGGCACTGGCTAGAATCCTGGGTGAAAATGACTAAACACTGGCACACAGCCTTCGGGAGCTTACGGTCCTGAGAGAGAAAAGGACGGAACGCAGGTAATTCTAGTCCATGCAGGACATGACACAAGCTGCAGAGCAGGCCAGGATCGGTGTTACAGGACAGGGCTCAGGCAGGATAGGCTGCATCTGAACTGGGCCTCGCAGGACAGGCAGGGATTCTCTGCGAAATCTGCTTTAAGCATGAGCGCTAGCCTAACAGGCGGTGTAATTATCTCACTGTACTTAAACAAACTGCTCAACAAAGATTTGAAAGCTTAGCTGAACTCAATTTTATTAATACTTAAAACACTATTTTTCTTTCTAATGATCATTAGGATTACACTTTTATTCTTCCAATTCACTTGAAGGTGCTTGCTAATTTGGAAGTGGTTTTTTGAAATGTATTTGCCACATTCTTTAAAAAGTTACTCCAGGGACTTCCCTAATGGTTCAGTGGTCAGGGCGCGTGTTTTCACTGCTGGGGCCCAAGTTTAATCTTTGGTCAGGGAACTAAGACCCTGCAAGCCGCACAGTGAAACAAAAAAAGTTACTCCAGTTCTAAAATTACCATAAAGCTGAAGAACATCAAATTTTGCCTATTATGTTTGAGAAGGAATTTGGGGCTAATAAAGCTACACAGGGAAAGCGCCCAGCTGAGCAGAAATGTTGGCCATGAGCTCGGGTGGGAAGGACACAGCTTCACAAGTGCACTGGCTCAGCAGTGAAGAGCTTGTCTTCAATCAAGCAGATGCTCTGGCTTGCGCTAAGTGAAATGAATTTATAATTTAGGTAATGTAGTTACTGAAACAAATGGTCTCTTTACATGAGGAAGTAACAGCAGCAAATCAGGGCGTCCTGTGCCTCCATGCCTCAACACCGCTTGAGTTAAGGTGAAAGGCCACAGGCTCTAATGAGTAGTGTCCATCCTCCCAACCCTACACAGAGAACAGCCAAGACAAGTGTACGATTCGACGGGAAAAGGACAACAAGATACAAATACAATACCTTTGTATCCCCTAGCCTCTGCCCCCACCCCATGCACTGTCAGTCCATACCCATAGCCTAGAGTTTATGAGGACAATTTACCTATAATCATATATATTTTTATCTTCAGATCTTTGCAAGTACCTGTGCACATATATGCTGAATGAAGAAACAACTGTTAATTATAGATAATTATTGGATACTGTTTATCTTGGACTCTGTATATCACAGGACTGATTCTCCCTTAGGATAGAACTGAGTACTGAGGCCCCTAAAGTCAAGTATTTCAAAAACTTGCTTAAAAAAAAGGAAAACTTGCTATCTCTTCTTACCTGATGACACAACCAAATTTTATAAGTATTGTCAATTAAGAATATCTAATAAGAGACTTGTATATTAAAGGATGGGAAAAGTTAACAGAAAAGTTCCAATTCCTTTAGTTTAAAATTAAGAGATATGAGGGTAGGTTAGGATGGCAGGGGAGACACCAAACTTTATTAAAAATAAAATATGATGCGATACAACAGCACAGTGTACAGACACCACACTGCATCATGCCCCCAGGACTACTTTATTTCTGGACGTTATACTTGGTTCCCTTCATGCCCTTCCCACCAGGCAACCACCAATCTTTTTTCTCTGTATCTATTAGTTTTGCTTTGTGTGCTTATTTGCTCTGGTCTTAGATTCCACACACAGGTGAAATCATATAGTACATGGTTTTCTCTGTGTGACTTATTTCCTTGGCATAGCACCCACAAGGTCCATCATACTGTTGCAAATGGCAAGATTTTATTCTTTTCTTATGATTGAGTAGAATTGCATTGGGTATATATAACATCACATCTTCTTTAGCCATTCACCCACCAACTGCTAAAAATCTTAAAAGATCTCATAACAAAGAAAAATTTTAACTGTGTAACAACCGAAAGCAATTAGATTTACTTTGATCGTTTCACAATGTATACAGATATCAAATCATTATGCTGTACACTGAAAATAATGTAATGTTGTATGCCGAGCATGCTTCAATGAATAATATCACGACAATAAACATAAAAAAGGAAAAATAAAATTAGTTTCAAAAAATTATATAAAAGATGACAGTCTTTAACTATACTTTCACCTTCTATATTACCATCTGATGATTTAAGTGCAGCACTGTATTTACCATCACAAGGATTAGTTTTATTCTAATCTTTTAGCATTATTTTTATGTGCTATCAGTATTATTATTAATGTTATCAGAAAGTTAAAATTATGTATTAAAAGAAGAAAAACTCACAATTTATAGCATTAAATTGCTAGGACAATACTCAAGAGTCAACAAGCTCTTCCTATAAAAAGCAAGACAGCAAATATTCTAGACGGTGCAGGCCATACGGTCTCTGTGGCCAGTATTCAACTCTGCCACTGTAATATGAAAACAGTTACAGGCCACGATAACAAAGCAGCACGGAGGCGCTCCAGTAAAACTTCATTCACAAAAACAGGATGTGCGCTGGACTGAGCCTGTCAGCCCCAGCTAGCCGACCCCTGTTCTGGAGGAATATACTTCTAATAACAAAAGTGAAGATTAGAAGTTGGTTTAATAAAATGCTCTTCTAACCATCCTGTGAGGGACTGCTCTGCCTTCACCATCAGCGGACGCTCACCGTGGGAATCGGTTGCTGAACTGGCACGCATCACAGTAGTGGTCTTCTACTCTGCTGGCACCCCACTTCAGCTCATCATCACTGGGGAGTAATGACTCGCCTCTGGACTTAGTCTGGCCACCACACTTACTGCACACAATGTCGTTCACCCAGTGAAAAAATTCTTCCTTAAACCAGTGTAAAAGCTCCAGCAAAAGAAAATCCTCTTCACTTACATTAGTACCTGAAAAGTTAGAGCAGAACTGAGTTAAGACCTAAAGCAGAAAAAAACTAAAAACACCCACATACATTTTGTTCTCAAATATGAAGCTGAAATAAATGAAAACAGAAGACTGTCTAAAAGGTCTTCACGAGAGGACGCAGACAGAGTTGTCAGTGCACTGTGAGGCAGGCACGCAATGGCACAGTCCACGGCACACTCACAGCCGTCGGGCTTGAGTACTGCGTCCTCTGACCGACACCATACTCAGCACGGTCAGCCCTCAGGGATCGTCACGCACGTAGGAAGTAAGACAGTCAGTCTGACTTTGGGGACACAATTTTTCCCAGAAGCCCACTGTGTTCCCCTGTTGCCTAGCAAAGTAATAGAGCTTTCCTTTCCTACTTTACCACCCCCCCAAAACAGAAGTCTGATTTTGAAAAACATTTATAAATGACTGCATTAAACCTGTTATCAGACATAAACACAAGTAAATATGAAACAATCACAAAATTACAGGCAGAAATCACAGAATTCTGAACATATTAAAAATCATCGTATTAGCTTTCCTACTATTAGTGCTTCAATTGTACAATGCAATTCATCTGAGAACACTTACCACAAAACACATAAAAGCACAACCATGTTTACTATATTTGTAACAACCCTTGCAAGTAAACATGATATATCAGATTATATCCACTGTATCAAATAAAAGGGTCTCTAACCACATTCAAGGCAGTGTTATATCTGGGAAGAAGAAAAGGAGAGAGGAAAAGAATCTGGGAGACATGGATGGGTCTCTCATTCCTGTCTTTAATGTTTTATTATTAAATAGTTAAAAAACACATATATGAAGGAAATAAACAGCATAATATTAAGATCTAATAAAATCTGATGCTGGGCACAGGTATTGAATCTATTATACTCTTATTTTTGTATTTATATTTTATATATATCAAAATTATTAAAAAAATTTAAAGAAAAAACTACAGAGATTAATTAATTAAAAAGCCAAAATATATTATGTTCTTGAGTGGGAAAACAATATTCTCAAGTTGTTAATTCTCTACAAATCAACCTGTACTTTAATGAAATCTCAAGTGACACTAGAAAATAATTTTTCATAAAATTTGATAGGCTAACTTCAAGAAACTCACATGAAAGAAGAAATGCACAAAACAGTCAACTTTTAAGATAAATTTGTCTATAGTACTTCAAGGCACATTAAAAAATTCTAAATAAAATATTGTGATATTGGTAAAGGACAGACGAATGAAATAAAAGAAAGAGTCCTGAAAGATAGGTTTCTAAGTGATGCACAATATTTAATAAAGTTAGCCTATAAAGCAATTGTAAGAGGAGAGACTGTTTGACAAATCGTATTGGGACAAGCAGCTGTCCAGATACCAGATCCCTCCTCCATTCCTTCTAACACATATATATAAACACCAAACAGTGGGACTATTATAAAAGTAGAAGTTTATGTTTACATCTTTGGGGGAGAGAACAAAACACCAACTGTAAAAATAATTTTCTCATTAAAATTTATAACTTTTGAATTTCAAAAGGTACAGTAAATGAAATTAAAGAATACTGAGAGCAAAATGTAATGCATCTAACAAAGAAAAGTATCCAGAATATATAAAGAATGTCTATAAATCAGTAAGAATATATACAAAATCATTAGAAAAATTAGCAAAGTCCATAAGAAAGCTCAATAATTTCATTAAGCGCAAACACACACTCCCAGACACTTCTGTTACAAGTTGTAAGACAGTCTGTTTGCCAGGGACCCCCTGTGGGACAGAAGCATCACATGCCCGTGATACTTTTACATCCATCCCAGGGAAACATTCCTTCAGGTAGGCAGGCCTGCTGTGCAAGGATTTTCCCCGCAGAAGCCCTTAGGACAGAGGAAAACCCCCTCAATGTCCGCCGGCGGAACACTGGGACACACTGTAGGTGGCAGTGCATGCATGCTGAGAGCACCAGGGGAAGGGCAGCGGACCTCCAAGCCACGTTAGGAAAAGACCGTGGGGCTGAGTACATAAGGGATGACCCGCTTTACGTAAACTCTGCAACACAAGCTGTTTATTCTTATATATAACTACTTACGGATGTAAATAAACAGAAAAAGATATGAAAAGAAACACATGATAACCGCTCTTAAGTGTGGAGTAAGAGGGTAGACTGATTGGCAAGAAGAGCTTAGCCTTTCCTGTACAACATGAAAACTTCTCAACAGAGAGATATTGGTGAATGTTCATTTCCAAAAATGAACTTTTGGAAAAATAGCACTGCCATTCTGCTTCTCCATTGAGCCCCTACAGCAAAGTGATCTTTTCAAGAACACAAGGCAGCTCATGTCATTTGAAACTCTCCAATGATTTTCCATCTCATTCAGAATACAACCCAAAGTCTCTTATTTTTGCAGCTGGCCCATGCGGAGGTTGAAAATGGCCCCCCAAAGACATATACATTCTAACCCCTGAGCCTGTGAATGAAACCATGAAGGGGAAAAAAAAAGAAAGCCTCTGTAGATATGAAGTTAAGGACTCTGAAGCAAGGAGATTCCCCAGGTTACTAAATATGGACCCTCAATGCATCACATGTATCCTTTCAAGAGGGCAGCAGTGGGAGACTTTAAAGAGGAGGAGGGTTTGATGCTGCTGAGACGGGAGTGATGCAGCCACAAGCCAGAGACTGCAGGCGGCCACCAGAGGCTGGCAGAGGCAGGGAAGGGCCTCCCCAGGGCTTCCAGGGGTCCTGGCCCCGCCGACACCCTGACTGTGGGCCTCCAGGGGGCGTGGCCCCGCCGACATCCTGACTGTGGGCCTCCAGGGGGCGTGGCCCCGCCGGCACCCTGATTGTGGGCCTCCAGCGGGCGTGGCCCCGCCGACATCCTGATTGTGGCCCAGAGATGTGGATGATGGGCTTCTGGTTTCCACAACTGTGAGACAGTACACTTGTGTTGTTGTAAGGAACCGAGTTTGTGATAACTTGCGCCAGCAGCCACAGGAGGACGCTAACAGATCCTCTTCGTCTCCCTGACCGTGTCTGGCCGTGCTCCTGCTGCTGCAGCCACATCTCCCGTCTGTAGCCCCTGAGCATACTGAGCTCACGCCCACTTAGGGGGCCCGTGCAGCCGGCGGGGCCTCCATCAGAAGAGGAATCGCTGCTTCAGCGGACGCTTTCCTGACGACCCTCCCCCAAGAGCAGCCTGCGCGCCTTCTCCCCCGTCCTCCTGGCCTGTCTCCCCAGCGCGGCTCCCCACCCGCCCGAGCTGAGCAGGTGTCCCTGGCTTTCTCACCCTCGATAGCAGGGACTCTGTGTGCCACTGTCTCTTCAGCAGCTGAGCTTGCTACACAGTAGGTGCTCTGTGAATATTGGAATAAATGACAGAAACTGAGTGAACTGACAAGCCTCATGGTATCACTGAGAGTCATTACTGCTCAGCAAAGTCACAGTCAGGATGGAGGAGGGAAGGAACACAGCACACGTTTGCTTCTGAGTCCTCCGGGGATATGGTGCGGCTTCCCAGCTAGCAGCACGCACATCACACAGAGAGGGTCAGGGCTCCTGGTTATGCAAGACCTTAACTGTGACTCAGAGAAGTCCAAGCGGAGTCCTGTCTGTGCAGGTTAAGAGCTCAGACAGGTCAGAACAGCAACCATCCGGTAGAACTTTGGTAACAATGGAAATAATTCATACCTACACTATCCAGTAGGGTCGCTACTAATGATGACTTCTGAGTATCTGAAATGTACTGAATGCAACTGAATAACTCAATTTTTAATGTCATTTAATATAAATTAATGTAAGTGTAAATACCCTCCAATGCTACCTTTCTAGAACCTTCACAATCCTCCCCTTCTCCCCGCTGCCTTGTCTTTTCAACCTGGGTTTTCAATCTCACTCACTTGCATGGCTTCACCTGTCACTGTGAAGTATAGGTCAAGGTGTGACTTCCAAAACAGTTCCAGGCCTCCATTTTCACGTGGGGGCCCGGATGATGTCCAGCAGGTCCTGAACGCAGACCCCTCATCTTTCAAAGCCTGCCCATACTGACTGCAGTTCAGAGCGAGGCGGTCCTCTTGCACATTTTCCTTCCATATCCCTGACGCCATGTCTGACCCCTGCAAACACCCCAGCAACACACACCCACTGCTTCCCTTGCAGTTGCAGCCCCTGTGTGCCTTCTTACCTCTTAGGGAAATTCTGTTACTACTGTGCTTGAACTCTTCTCTCCGTGTACTCTCTTGATTCTCTTTATCTTACAAGTGATTGCTGGACTGATTTTCCTGAAGGGCACCATGTCTTCCCCTTGCTAATGCTTCAGTGCCTAACCCTCTGACTTAAGTCATCAGGAACATCTGACTTTCCTGAGAAGTCATCTTATTTCTTCCTGCCTAGTGAACAGGTTATTCAACACTTCTGCTATAAGTTCAATCATACGAACACCATAGCATTAGCCTTCTAAGATGCGTTCATCCTTCAAATTTCCTTGGTCCTTATTCTCTACTTCAAAACCTCATTACAAGTCCTGTGTTTCATTTTACCTCTAACTCTTTTTTGAAAGATTAAAAATATAAACTCAGTGTGCTCTGCTCTGCCTGAAATTCATTGTCAAACAAAACATGGTCTTGGCCTGCCTCATGTGTCTCCGCCGACCCGACACAAGCAGACGGCGCCGTGCACCCTTCCCCATGATGCCTGCCGCCGCTGCCCCACACACACTGCTCCCTGCACCTGCAGCAAAGTCCCTCATCCCTGCCTTCACGTGCCCTCTGGCATCTCAGGCTGTAAATCCAACTTAAAAAAACTTAAAAAAACAAAAGCCCAGTTTATTCTGATTTTCACAATACCAATGTACACTACCTGCTGCGTTCCTTCTGCCCTACTCACATTAAAGCTCTAGAGTTAAAAATAAAATAAAATAAAATAAAGCTCTAGAGTTCCCTGACTCTAGGCCCCTCCAGCCCTCCTGTCTCACTGTGGGGATGTCCCAGGCTCCTGCACACAAGCCCCTACAACACCGAGACCTAGCCCTAAGTCTGTAGGATGCTCCTCCCCTACACCTCGCCATCCACAGGACCCCAGTACAGCAACAGGGCACGATTATATGAAGCCATCTGCAGGAGGGAGATGAGCTCAGGAGTCCTCCTCAGGGAGGCTCGGAGACCACAGAGGGGCCCCAGGAACACCAGAGGAACCTGAAGGCCCCGACACTCACACCAAGCGTTAAACAGTGTAGTTAAACGTGCCTAATTCAGAGTTAAGTGGACACATAAGCCTTCCACAAAAGGCCTCTTCACTTCAGTTCCCATTACCCAACACATTGTATTCAACTTTTAACAAAAAATTACAAAGCAGGCTAAAATACAAGAAAAAAGTCTGAAGAGATAAAACAAGCATCAGGACCACTTACATACAGCACACATTTTGAAATTAGGGAATTTAAAATAACTGTGATTAACATGCTCAGGGCTCTAATGAGAAAGGGAGACAACATGTAAGAACAAATGCACAATGTAAGCAGAGGGATGGGAAGAAATCAAAAACTCTGTTACAGAGATAATGCCTTTCATCAGCTCCTCAGCAGACTGGACACGGCCAAGGAAAGCATCACTGAGCCTGAAGACAGGCCACCAGAAACTGAAAGTCACAGAGAAAGAGAAGGAAAACAAAGGGACAAAACACCCAGAACATGCAATTATGGGGGGGGAGGATTTTCATAGTGGCCGAGCACATCAAACAAAGGTGGAAGCAGCTGATAAATAAAGGGTACAACAGGACACCCTATTTTGGAGTCTCAGAAGGAAAACAGACAGAAACGAGCAGAAGAGACATTTGAAGTAACAATAGCCGAGAATCTTCCAAAATTAATGAGACACCAAAACACAGAACTGGGACGTTCAGAAAACACCAAGTAGGATAAATACCAAAAAACAACATCCAGGTCCGTCATACTCAAACTGAAGAAAATGAACAGGGAGAGAATCCTGCATGAAGCTGGGGGGGGGGGGGGGGGTTGGAGACGGTCCTGAGTACAGCGACAGAAATTACAGCAGACTTCTCATCATACACAAGCCGGCAACAGCAAAGAGAATCAAGTGTCATTGACAGAAAGGAAAAAACCCCACCAACCTAGAATTCTACATCCCAGTGATATTAACCTTCAACAGTGAAGGAGAAATAAAGACTTTCCCAGGTAGAGAAAAACTGAGGGGCTTCTCCTCCAGAATACCTGCCCTGAAGGAAACAGTAGAAGAGGTTGTTCTTCAGAAAGAAGAAAACTCAGGCCTGCATACTGGAAGAGTGTCCAAAGAATGAATGAATGAAGGTAACATAAAATCTGTCATTTTTCTCACTCTTAGTCTACTGGGTGACTAGTGTCTAGTTCAGTGAAATGAAGGACGGTAGAGTCTCAAGGGATGGAAAGGAAGAATTGAGACAGTCTGTTAAAACTTACCTGCACTATACAGGAAGCTGTATAATGCTTGTGGAGGTAAGGGAGAGATGAGTTAGAAACTCAGAATTAACATACACACACCACTAGATATAAAATAGATAAACAAAGACCTACTGTACAGCACATAGAACTTTACCCAATACTCTGTAATAATATAAATAGGAAAATAATCTAAAAGAGTGGACATATTGCGTTACACACAACTGAACCCCCTTGCTGGGTACCTGAAAGTAACACAACATTATAAATCAACTCGACTTCAATGTAAAATAACAGTTTTTTAAACTGGAAAAACAAAAATGTTTATTGCATACTAGATCAACCACCAAAAGAATATTACAGAACTCCCCCAGAAAATATAGTATTAGGAAATGAGTTCACAGAAAAAAACAACTGTATACAAATTCAAAGTAAAAATGCTGAAGTTGGAAAAATTTAACAACTAAAATCCTAAAGACTATTAATGAAAACAACAAAGTATTAGTTGATGAGTGTGACAGGCACTGTTCTGAGCCATTCACATGCACTATTCTAGTTATTTCTGAGAATTATCATTCCTATTATCAAATGGAACAACTGTAGCAGGGAGATGAAATTCCTTGCTCAGTGATTCAAGGTGAGAGGTGGAGCTGAATCCATACCCAGGCAGTCGGCTTCTACATGCATATGCTGTATCAGTAACTGCCAGTTAAAGGGAGTCAGTGGTCTAAATCACATGAATTCATTCTGAATAAGCTTTTTCTCAGATTCACATTAAAATTCACTAATAATGCCATCACATATTTCATGGACTGAAGTTCCGGTGATATATCTTAAAAAAAAAATCACATGCCAATGATTAAACTAAAAATACATTATTTGAGTAAAAAAATTTTAACAGATGTGTGCACGAGGTATATGCAATAAAAAATACTACTGTTGTACTTCTTAAAAATCCAAATAGAACTGGGTTACATATTTACAATGTATACAGTAAAGGGCACCATTTCAGCATTTTTGTTGATTTAGTAATGATGCATATTTAGCAATGAATGGTTCTGTAAAGCCATTACCTTTATCCAATTTTCTGGCTCTAGACAACTTTTCTTGCGATCTCCTTTTCAGTTCTTGGACTGGAATACAAGCCAGTGCTTTCTCTTGGAGAGCAAGGTTCTCATAGACCAGTACATGCTGAAAGTTGGACTGAAGAACTTTTAGAATGACTGAATTGTCAGCAACCTAATAGAAAGAAAACAATGAAATTAGCTTTTCTTCGTATGCTAAAAATAATATAATAAAAAATACTGGTTCTATGAGTTCATAGATAAAGGAATGTACAGATTCACTGAAATATAATAATTATAATGAAAACCTTTACAAAATTAGTACTAGGAGATAGTCACATCTGTATCACAGTCTAAGATAAGTCTGTATTTTCATCTGAATAGATGTTACTGAGGATATATTTAAACAGGGATATGTTGAACTCTTGGGCACAGCTTGGATCAAGACAGCACTCTGAGCAGTGCTTCTGACAGCTCTTTCCACTTCAAGTCCTGATAAATGTCTTTTTTTTCTTTTTTCTTTATACAGCATTAGCTAAGGAGGACTGATCTCAAGGGATCAGAAATTTTGAGAAATTCCTGAAAGAAGAAAGGCAGATACAAACAGACAAAAGAAACAAACAATGGCAATATGCCGTTCAGGGAAAGTGGTTATAAACTAAACAAAGTGCTCAAAATAATCCCGAGGAAGGATGGGCCGGAGGCTTCACAGAGCAGGAAGGAGTCTTGGAGTAAGTGTTAAGCAGGCTGCCAGGCTCTGCAGCAGGAACAGCTAGACACTGTGGTCATTCCTTCTCCACAAAAAAGGCGTGTCTCTGAGCAGTGAGAGTGGACGTCTAGATTTATAAAAGGAAAGCGGCGTCTCAGCGCAGAAGCCGTGCTGGTCTGGCACAGCCCACCTGGCGGCATGTCCCGTCCTTCCCCGTAGTTGTCAGAACCAGACGCAGCGCTCACCAACAGGCTGGCAGGAGCTCTCAGGTCCCTGAGAGCCCACGACCACCAGCACTGCTGAGACGGTGCACTGGTGTCAACGGCAGAAGCAGCCCTGCAGCAAGGGCAGCAAATGCAGAAGAGACCCAAAGACAACTGCCTTCAGAAGTTCAAGAGCACACTTGAGTCACAGAAAGACACCCACAGATCTTGGAAACTAAAAATTTAAACACTGAAATGAAGAAGAAAACACAGATGGTGTGTCAAACAGCAAAACAAACACAGTTAAGTGATCAATCAATTACAAGACTGAGACGAGGCGTTTTCTGACAATATGATACAAAAGGACAAAGACACTAAGGATGAGCTCAGAACTTCCCAAATCCAGCTAACGGGGAATATCTAGAAACTAGAGTAGAAAAAAATGGAAGAGAAAACACTTATCAAAGAAATAATAGGAAATTTCTGAGGGTTAAAGAAAGAGCCAGTGTGAACGGGAGAAAAAAACAAAACAAAGACTAAACTAGTAGTGACATTTTATAACAACAGTAAAGGTAAAAACAAAATACTAAAAGCCTTCAATGATATCAGACATCTCACTGGAAACAGTGAAGCAAAATCTCTAAAATACTGAGGGAATATGAGAATACACAATGCATACCCAGGTAAACTAATTACAAAGAAGAGCAAAACAACACATTTTCTGATCTGTAACAATGCAGAAAATACATCACTCCCAAATCCTATTCTAAAAAATTATTACAAAAGTTACTGTCTCCTCAAAACATAATAGAACCAAAGTAAATAAATAGAACACCATACAGTAGAACCCAAGATAAAAGAAACAGAAGCGAGTTAAATAAAAACTAAAAAACTGGTAAAACTTAAGTTCTGTTGTTATAAATAATTAAAAAGCAAAATCACATAAGAAAGGTGGCAGGGACAGGAGCAGATGCTAGACAAATATAAAATAAATATTTGCATTAAAAATTTTAAGACAATAATTAGAAGACTAAAAGAGGATATTTAACTTTCTAACTTTTGGAGGGAAAATAATGGAATAAAACTTGATCCATTTAAACAATAGAATGAAATAGAAAAAAAAAGAAAAAACAAGAAGGACATAACACAAAATGTCTGAAATAAGTTCAAACATATTAGAATTATCGTAAATAGGAATGGATTAAATCTGCATAGAAAAAGGCAGAAACAGACTAATTAAAAAAACACCAAATACTGACTATAATGTCAGTATACGAACGCTGGGCATGTGTGCGCAAAACAGACAATCACTCTATGGTCTAAGGGGGAAAGACACTGAACAAATAATGACAGAATCTTCACATTAAGTCAAGAAATTTTGTGTGTTTGTGTGTAAATGATTAGATGATAGAAAAATAATGGAGGCCAAGCCAGACAAGGGCATTATCCTCACAGGATAATGAGCCTATGGACATAAAAACAAATATTGCTACAACAATGCCAATTTACTCAAATATTTAAGGAGTCTTTATGATCCGTTAGATACAGGGGGTAGAACAGCTAGTTTATTCATGTTTAGGGGAAGAGCTATAAAGCAAACATACAGGACAATGTAACTGCCTGGCAGGGGCTCTAGTGAGACTTCCCTGGAGAAGTGATCCTGTAATAAAATATGAAGGATGGGAAGCAGCTGGTGACCAGGGAAGGGAGAAGACCATTCCTGTGAAGAGGGAATAACGTGTAGGTAGGTGGCTAGGGAGCATGCAAAGGGGGGGATCAAACAGAAAGTCAGGGTAGCTGGAGCGCAGAGCACCAAGCAGGAAGCGGAGCTGGGTGACAGCCAGGTTTTCCCTGTCTCTTCCTGCTGTACAGAGAGCTATCCGAGACCTAAGGAGCAAGGGAGTAAAATGGCCAGCTTCATGTTCTCCGAGCTTCCAGCTGAGGTGGGGAGAAAGCAGGTCTCAGGAGACCCACAGGGGAACCACTGCTGAGCTCTGAGGGAGCGAGCAGAGGCTTGAACCAGGAGGGGACAGAGGTGGTGGAAAAGTGAATGGATTCACAATCATGGAGGAAGCCGAATCAACAGGTCCCAATGACTGAACCGTGCAGACAAGGGGAACGACACACAGATTTTCAGTAAGAGCAACTGGGTCAATGGTCGAACCACTTACAAGAGGAGGAAAAAACCAGGAAATGGTCAGTTGTGCTTAAAGCTGTGAATGGTCAGGTAAAAATGAACCCAAAAAAGTCCACTAAATTTAGGGGCATGGAGATCAGCGATGATCTCAGTAGTAAGTTCTGCAACAGTGTTAATAAGGAAAACAAAGTGTAGGAGACCCAGTGGTTTAAGTGCTGTCTCAACGTGGGCCAGGAGCGGTACAAAGTGGTCTGCTGGGATACAGACAGAAAATACTACAACTGTTATTTATATTATCTGTGCCCCAAAGTAAAACCAAGTCATCATAACACTGAGCATGTGGCTCAGCGGTTGCCCTCCGCAGCTACAGAAGCCACCCCACGGGAACAAGGCCGCACGGAGTGGGGGGGACCCAGTGGCACACCCACTCCTCCTTCTGCAAGTTTCTGCGGGCCACATGTGCCCGGTTCAACGGCTTTGCAGGGTTATATTATGTAGTTTTTACTAAACTGACCCTCAACCTCACTTAAAAAAGATTTCAAAGACCTCTAAGCAATAAGGCTAATACTTATGATGTAAGAACGTGTGGAGTGTGTACAAGAAGAAATGGTAGGGCTAATGTGTCTTTTTTTTTTCAGTATGAGCCCCTTCAACAGCCAAATTTTAATGTGAAAAAAAGAACACAATCTGCTGAGATCTGATAAAGTGAGCCTCCCAAATTCAAAATTATCAAAAGAGCATTGAAAACATAGACTTAGGTCTACACTCACTGAATGATAGTGCTAAATCATTTTTTTAAATTAAAAATATTACTTATTTCCTATCACCTCTTTTGTTGTTGCTCAATTGCTAAGCTGTGTCCAGCCCTGAGACCCCATGGACTGCAGCCCGCCAGGCTCCCCTGTCCTCTGGCATCTCCCAGAGTTTGCTCAGATTCCTGCCCACTGAGTCTGTGGTGCTATCTAACCCTCCCATCCTCGCTGCCTCTGTACACTGCTTTACCGTGTACCCAGCACAGTGGCACGCTAATGTAAGTATACAATTCATAAACAAATAAATATATATCAAGAGGACATGCTCAAATATTTTGCTGATGGGGCACATAAAGTGTGGAAACCTGCTAGACAGAACTATGAGGAGTAAGGACAGGGGTGGATACTGGGGACTCCCCGTGAAACTTGCAGTGAAGAGGAAATGAGAAATAAAGGAAGGCAGGATCTAGCAATATTTATGTGTTGACTTGGGTCTAAGAGCTTACAGGAAATGTTTGTAACCACTGACCTGTTTGTGAAGAAGGCAGATTTCCAAGTTCCCTCTCTCTTGGTTCAGCCAGTCTGGGGTGTGCTCAGGAATCTGCAAACCCAGGCTATTCTAAAACCAATGGTCCAAATATAGATGAAAACTGGCCTAAAGCAAGGTTTCAAAACCACTGTGAAGAACCTCCAAGGAAAGGGGCAGGTCACGACTGCACAGCCCACCTGTGACCCCACAGAGAGCAGAGGAGAGGAAAACAAGCACAGAGGAGGGGCTGGCCTTCAGCAGCGGCAGACGCACTTACTCCATCAAAGACGACAGAAGAGCTGGGGCAGACCTGGGGCGGGAAACCCAGGGCACTCACAGCAGGAAAGAGTGCGTCTTACCAGAACTGATCCAGAGCAAACGGAACATGCCCATTTTTATTTTATTTATTTTTCATTGGAGAATAATTGCTTTCCATTTCCATCTGAAAGAATTCCTATAAAGATGAGACCTTTATGGTTGTATTATTTTTCTTTTTCACAAGCAGAGTTTCATTTGCTGGGAAGGTTAGAACTCAGCCAAAGAATTTTTATTTTCAATTTAGTATTTTTCACTCTGGAAATTACCCCCTTCACTGTGGTATTTAATGGCACGCAAACGATCTTGAACAATAAAGGTTTTCTTGCTTTATTTCTTTGGCACAATGCCAAAAAAACTAAGTCATAAAAACAGAAGTTTGCTGATGGCAATTATAGCAGCTGGGTAACCATGTACATAAGGCAATAGTTTACTGCTTAACAGTTAAAATTATTTGGAGTACAAATGTGAGTTTAAGATATGAAATCTGTCTGTTTTAGATTAAAAACATTTTTTCCTTCACTAATCACACTTGGATTTCAATTATTTGGTTTCTGATGAGAGACCTTTAAGACTCTATAAGAAAACAAGTACGATGTGTATTTCTGTCAAACCACATGATAAAGGCAGAAGAAGCTGGATCAGTAAGTTTACTTTTTTAGTAAAGGACAGGCTTCCCAAGCCCATTAGTCCTCTTTCTGCTTTTTTACAACCCTCTGCTTCCATGGCTTTTACATGTAGAATCTGCTTTTTTAAAAAATATAGTAGCTCTGTTTAATACATTTTTAATGATATCTAAAATCAATTTGCAACTTAAAGAGAAATTTCTTACAAAAACCACTTTATTCTATATTTAACATTAATGAATGTTTCAAAAAAAATTTCAGGAAGTACTGAATGGTATAAATAACAAGAAATCATTAAAATTTCACTACTCAAAAAATCAGACTGTGTACAGTTTTCCAGAACTTCTAAAAATAAACATATTTATGTATGAGCATTTTTAACAAGAAAAACAGAAACAGTCACATATACAAAACACACATTGTTTAATTTTGGAATTCTTTACCTTTTTTCCCTACATAGTAATAATCTTCACATCAAAATATACCACATCATCATTTTTAATGGACATGAAGAATGTCAATTTAAAGATCTGTCATAATTTCAACTGCCTATTGAAAGGGATGTAGATGTAGTTTACTCTTAAAAATGGTTAATAATAAATTGAACAGTTAAATCCTCTGTCCAAATAGGAAACAGGAGCATAGATTTCTTCTCTTAAAAAGACTGCATATAGATCCAGACTAAGAAGTTGTCTTACGAGATTCAATTAGCTTAAAAATCAACTAACTGGGACTCCCTTGGTAGTCCAGAGGCTACTAGTTCACCTGGCAATGCGGGGGAAGCCAGTTCAGGTCTTGGTTCAGGAAGATTCCACATGCTGCGGGGCGACCGCAACAAGAGAAGCCACCACAACGCAAAGCTTGCATATAGCAACACGAAGCTCGCACACCACAACGAAGAGCGGCCCCTGCTTACCATCAGCAGAGAAAGACTGTGCGCAGCAACAAAGACCCAGTGGAGCCAAAAATAAATAAAATTTTTTTAAAAAGGAAACATTAGTCTTAAAAAAAAAAAATCAACCAACTCAGGCGCACAGCCAGGGGAAGAAGCCAGCAGGTGAGCAAGGAGGCTGTGCTTCCCTGTGGGCTCCCACTGTCTCAGGTATGCATTTCAAGCTTTTCCAAGTCTGACTTAACTCTATCATCCTCAAGGTGCAACAAATCCCACTCTGATGTGGATATTACAGAAGGGTTTTGAATATAATAAACAGAATTGGTGTCAATTTAAAAATATAAACAGGAGAGGACAAAAGGTGCCAGAGAAAGATGTGGGCTCAGTCCCTCTCACAAAAACACCAAAATCACAACTGCTAAACAGCCATCGATAAAGCAAATTGGAACCTACAAAAAAAGATATTTTACTTCCAGAAACAAAGAAAATGCCAAAATGAGATGGTAGGACGGACGCTTTCACAATATAATCAAATCCCAAATTCCCGGGGGGGCACCCACAAACTGGAAAATAATTATATTGCAGAGGTTCTCCCACAGGAATGAGAGTCCTGAGCCCCATGTCACGCTCCTAAGCCTACGAGTGTGGCCTTGGGAGGAGCAGCCCTCAGAGCGTGTGGCTTTGAAGGTTAGCAGGGCTTGAGTGCAGGAGCTCCTCAGGACTGGGGGTCACAGACTTCATCCTGGAGGGCACACAGGTCTCGTGTGCACTGGGACCTGGGGCAAAGCAGTGACTCTATAGGAGCTTTGGCCAGACCTATTTGCTGGCTTCGGAAGGTCTCCTAGGGAGGTGGGGGTTGACTACGGCTCACTGTGGAGGCAAAGACACCGGTGGCGGCGGAGGTACTGGGGAATATTCATCTGACGTGAGCTCTCCTGAAGCCAGTCATTATGACACCAAAGCCTGGCCTCACTCAACAGGCTGCAGGCTCCAGTGCTGGGGCACCACAAGCCACAGCCAACAGGGCAGGAACGCAACCCCATCCATCAGCAGACAGGATGCCTAAAGTCATCCTGACCCCACAGCTGCCTCTAAGTAAACATGATCCTAGACACAAGCTTTGTCCACCAGAAGGCAAAGACCTAGCTCCACTCACCAGTGGGCAGTCACCAGCCCATCCCCCACCAAGAAGGCTGCACGAGCCCCTGAACCAAACTCACCCACCAGAAACAAGAAGAATTACAATCCTGCAGCTTGAGGAACAAAGACCACAAATAAACAAAGTTAGACAAAATGAGATGGCACAGAAATATATTCCAGAAGAAGAAACAAGATAAAACCCCAGAACAACAACTAAATGAGGCAGAGATAGACAATCTGCCTCAAAAACAATTCAGAGTAACAATAGTTAAGATGATTCAAGGTCTCAGAAAAGAATGAAGGCACAGATCAAGAAGATATAAGACATGTTTAACAATGACCTAGAAGAACAAACAACAGTGATGAACATGCTAACTGAAATGAAAAATACATTGGAAGGAATCAATAGCAGAATAATTGAGGCAGAACAATGAATAAGTGAGTTGGAAGACAGAATGGGGGGAATCATTGCCACAGAGGAAAATTAAAAAAAAGGAATGAAAGAAAGTGAGGACAGTCTAAGAGACCCCTGGGACATTAAACGTACCAACATACTCACCATAGGGACCCAAGAAGAGAAAGGACCTGAGAAAATGTGTGAAGGGATAATAGTTGAAAACATCCCTAACATGGGAAAGGAAACAGCCACCTAGTCCAAGGAGCTCAGAGAGTCCTGGGCAGGATAAAGCTGAGGAACATGCTGAGACAGTCACGTAACTTACAAAAATTTAAAAGCAACCAGGGAAAAGCAACAAATAGCATACAAAAGAACCCCCATAAGGTTATCAGCTGATTTCTCAGAAGAAACTCCATAGGCCAGAAGGGAGAGGCACACTGTATTTAAAGTGATAAAGGGAAGAACCTACAGCCAAGAAGACTACTCAGCAAGGCTCTTGTTCAGATTTGATGGAGAAATCACAAGTTTTACAAACAAGCAAAAGCTAACAGAATTCAGCATCACCAGATTAGCTTTGCCACAAACGCTAAAGGAACTTCTCTAAGCAGAAAAGAGAAGGCCACAACTAGAAACAAGAAAATGATCGGTGAAAAACCTCACCAGTGCAAACATACAGTCAAGACAGGAAATCACCCCCTTGCTCCCACCACACACACATACATGATACTGAAACTAGCAACTGTGAGAGGAGAGCACAAACACATCTGAAATTCAAAGATGAGCATCTTACAACAATCTTGTTCATATATATAGAATGCTATATCAAAACCTCATGGTAACTGCAAACTGAAAATACATGATAGACACACACAACAAAGAATAAATAACCCAACACAACACTAAAGGTTAGTCATCAAACCACAACAGAACATAAGAGGAAAAGAAGGAAAAAAGCCTACAAAAACAAATGCAGAACAATTAACAAAATCGCAGTAAGAATATACTATCAATAATTACCTTAAATGCAAATGAACTATATGCTTTAATGAAAAGACAAAGAATGGCTGAATGGATAAAAAGACAAGATCTGGCATATACGCTGTCTACAAGAAACCCACCTTAGATATAGGGACACAGATAGACTGAAAGTGAGAGGATGGAAAAAGGTATTCCACGTGAATGAAAATCAAAAGATAACTGAGGCAGCAGTATTCATATCAGACAAAATAGACTTTAAAATAAAGATTGTTAAAGAGATAAAGAAGGACAGCATATAAAAATCAACAGATCAAAGAAGAAGACAGAACAATTGTAAATATATATGCACCCAACACAGGAGCACCTCATTATATAAGGCAAATGCTTACAGCCACGAAAGGAGAAACTGACAGCAACACAGTAACAGTGGGGGACTCTGAACACCCCAGTTTCATCAATCAACAGATCATCCAGACAGAAAATCAACAAGGAAACACGGATCTTAAATGACACATTCAAACAGACTTAATTGATGTTTATAGAGCATTCCATCTGACAGCAGCAGAATACACATTCTTTTCAAGTGCACATAAAACATTCTCCAGGACAAAGTACAAGCTGGGCCACAAAGTGAATCTCAGTAAATTTAAGAAAACTGAAATCATAACAAGCATCTTTTCTGATCACAATGCTATGAGTTTAGAAATAAACAACAAGAAAAACACCGTAAATAATACAAACATGTGGAGAGTAAGCAATATGCTACTAAACAGCCAATGGGTTACTGAAGAAATCAAAGAGGAAATTAAAAAATACTTAAAGACAAATGAAAACAAAAGCATAATGATCCAAAACCTATGGGATGCAGCAAAAGCAGTTCTAAGAGGGAACTTTATAGCAATATAATCTTACTCAGGGTACAAGAAAAATCTCAAACATCTTAAGCTTACACCTAAAGCAACTAGAAGAACAAACAAAACTCAAAGTTACTAGAAGGAAACAAAACATAAAGATTAGAGCAGAAATAAATGAAATAGAAACAAACAATAGGAAAGACCAATGGTTCTTTGAAAAGATAAACAAAATTTACAAACCTTTATCCAGACTCATCAAGGAAAAAAGGGAAAGGGCTCAAATCAAAAAATCAGAAATGAAAAAGAAGTTACAACAGATACCACTGAAATACAAAGGATCATAAGAGACTACTATATGCAAATAAAATGGACAACCTGGAATAAAAGGACATATCCTTTAAAAGGTACACTCTCCCAAGATTGAACTAGGAAGAAAGAAAATATTAACAGGCCAATCACAAGTACTAAAACTGTGATTAAAAAACTCCCAACAAAAGTTCAGGACCAGATGGCTTCACAGGAGAATTCTACCAAACATTTAGAGAAGAATTAACACCTACAATTCTAAATCTATTCCAAAACACTGCAGAGGAAGGAATACTTTTAAATGCATTCTATAAGGCCACCATCACTCTGATTACCAAAGCCAAAGATCACACACACACACACACACACACACACACACACACACACACACACACACACACACACACAAAAGGCCAACATCACTGATGAACGAACACAGATGCAAAAATCATCAAAATACTAGCAATCTGAACCCAACAACACATTAAAAGGATTATACAACATGATCAAGTGGGATTATCCCAGGGATGCAAAGATTTTTCAATATCTGGAAATTAATCAGGATGATACACCATGACAACAAACTTAAGAATAAAACCATATGATCATCTCAAGAGATGCAGAAAAAGCTTTTGACAAGATTCAACATTTAAGATAAAAAACTCCAGAAAGTGGGTGTACAGGGAACATGTCTCAACATAAAAAAGGCCACATATGACAAACCTACAGCTAACATCATACTCAACGGTGAAAATCTGAAAGCATTTCCTCTAAGATCAGGAACAAGCCAAGGTGTCCACTCTTGCCACTGTTGCTCAATAAAGTTTTGGAAGTCCTAGCCACAGCAATCAGAGGAGAAAAAGAAATAAAAGAAATCCAAGTTGGAAAAGTAGGAGGAAAACTTCGACAGGAAAAGTCACTGTCGGCAGATGAAATACTACTACACACAGAAAATCCTAAAGATGGTACCAGAAAATTACCAGATTTCATCAATGAGTTTGGTAAAGTTGCAGGATACAAAATTGATACATAGAAGAAAAACGGACCTGGAGGAATCAGGTCCCTGATTTCTGACTACATTACAAAGTGACACTAATCAAGATAGTATGGTACTGGCACAAAAACAGAAATATAGACCAATGGAACAGGAGAGAAAGCTCGGAAACAAATCCACAGTATAAAATACAAAAAAGCAAAGACAGTCGCTTCAATAAGCAGTGCTGGGAAAAATGGAGAGCTACATATAAAAGAATAAAACAACATTTTGTAACACCATTCACAAAAATAAACTCAAAATGGATTAAAGACCTCAATGAAAGAGTGATGCTATAAAACTCTTAAGAGGAAAACATAGGCAGAACATCCTTTAACATAAACTGTAGCAAATATCTTTTTGGATCCACATACTAATGAAAATTTTAAAAAATAAACAAATGAGACCTAATTAAACTTAAAAGCTCTTGCACAGAAAAGGAAACCATAAGCAAAGTGAAAAGAGAACATTTACTGAATGGGAGAATATATTTGTAAAGGAAAAGCCCAATAAAAGGTTAATCTCCAAACTACAAAATATACAAACACCTCATGTAGCTCAAAAAACAAACAAAAAACCACACACAACCCAATTAAAAAATAGGCACAAGATCTAAGTAGACATTTCTCCAAAGAAAACATACAAATATCCAGACAGCACATGAAAACATGCTCAACAATGCCAATTATTAGAGAAATACAAGTCAAAACTACAATGAGGTATCACCTCACACTGGTCAGAATGGCCATCATCAAAGTCGATAAAGAACAAACGTGGAGAAAAGGGAACCCTCCTGCCCTGTCTGTGGGCACGTAAGTTGGTACAAACACTAGGAGAACAGCATGAGTGAGTGAGTGATGGTCTCTCAGTCGTGTCTGACTCTTTGCAACCCTATGGACTGCACCCCCAGGCTCCTTTGTCCATGGACTTCTCCTGAGAAGAATACTGGAGTGGGTTGCCATTTCCTCCTGCAGGAGAACGGCATAGAGATTCTTTAAAATGCTAAAAATAGAACTACTATAAGATCCAGCAATCTTGCTCTTGGGTATACATCTGAAGAAAACCATAATTCAAAAAGATCCAAACACCCCAGTGTTCACTGCAGCACTATTTACAATAGCCAAGATATGGAAGCAACCAAAATGTCCATTAATGGAGGAATGGATAAAGAACATGCCACGCAACTGTCCATGGGATTTCCCAGGCAAGAAAAATGGAGCCGGCTGCCATTTCCTACTCCAAGGGATCTTCCTGACCCAGGGATCAAACCTAAGTCTCCTCCACTGGGAAGTGGATTCTTTACCACTCAACCGCCAGGGGAGCCCCAAAAAACATTACAAGTATCAGTGAGAACACTGAAAATTAGAACCTTCACACTCTGCTGGTTAGAATGTAAAATGGTGTAATAGCTCAGGAAAACAGCTTACACTTTCTTAAAACATTAACATAAAAGTTGGGATATATAATTCAGTGGCTTCACTTCTAGGAATCTACACAAGAGAAGTGAAAACGTATGTCCACACGAAGCCTGGTCTGTGGACATTCACAGCAGTACAGCTTCTAACAAGGCAAACAGGGCAAACCCAAATGCTCTCCAGGGAATACTATTCACCAATAAACAGGAACAAAATACTGATACAGCCTGCAATATGGATCAACTTCAAACACAAACTAAAAGAAGCCTGAGGCAGAATACACAGTGCATAATTCCATTTACATAAAATATCCAGAAAAAGCAGCAAAATAAGTTTCTAACTAAACTACTGATATTGGGCACCAATATATTCCAGTATTTTACATCTTACAACATCAGCAACCATCACCTTGCCTTAAATTTCAAAACTTTTACTTGATACAGTTTCAACCAGAGAAGTATTATATTAGTTAAGAAGCTCATCAGTGCCTAGCACATGTCTAGTTTATATGCAGTTAAATGCTTTGTTAATCTCTCTCCTGCTGTTTGGCTTGGTCCATTTTAATTCAGTTAATATCCACACTCAAAATGAGAAAGGCAGGAGAACATAACTACCAAATTCTGTAGTATAGCCATTAACAGTGATAGAGCTTAAGTAACAAAACACTTTAAAAAAATAGTCTTTCAGCAATCCATAGAACTAGGAGTTGGCTATAAAAACAAGACTCATTCTAGGGCTTTTCTGGTAGCTTAGTGGTAAAGAATCTGCCTGCCAATGCCAGAGACATGGGTTTGATCCCTGGTCTGGGAAGAGCCTGCGTGCCACAACTACTGAAGCCCGTGCACCTGAAAGCTCGTGCTCCACGTGAGAAACCACCGTGGTGAGTGGCCCCTGCTCCACGACTAGAGAGCGGCCTGCACGGCAAAGACCCAGCACAGCCAAAAATATACAGAAAATTATATATATATATAAAAGATTCATTTTAATTTCTCCCAACTCCCTTAAGAAACAGGAAAAGATACTATATCCCAGAACTAGAGAAATAAGAGTAAATATACAACAGCCTTCTAAGAGCATATGTGTTTGAAGTTCATTGCTTCTAAACTCTGCATTTGTTTTGACAACAGAATGACATTTTGTTTTCAGTGTAGTATCCATACACTTTCTGGCAATTAGCAGAGTTCTAAAGACCTCAAACTACAACTGAATTTTGAGGTTAAGAATTTTAAATAAGGAAAGAGGTTAAAGAAGGTTCAGAAAATCTGTAAAATTTGTAAAAAAAGAAATTCTAACTAGTCCAGCAAATAGCTATTTTGTAAAATAAAATATCTTCCTGCATTTTATGTTTTTCCCTAAGACTGGTCAATACTGTGCATTTTAAACTGTAATACTGAGATTCAACAAAAGATAAAGTGGGGAATCTTAAAAGATACATTTCACACTTTAATTAGAAAATTCATAAGAAAAGGTGCTAAAAACCAAGAAAAAGTTAAGCATGCTTCTATACCTGTATCAACCTCAACTGCAAAACTGATGAAGACCCCAGTTACCCCAAGTGTAACGAATGACATGCTTTAATCCTGTATGTAACTCCTGTTTAAGGTACATTAACATATACACAAAGAAGTACGGAACTCATAAGTAGAGAGATACTTATTCGGTTATGTTTTCAACACTGTCACTGGTAAGATGTGCAATCAAAGAAAGAGTGGAAATCAGTGTTCTAAGGACTGGACTGACTAGGATTACTATTCTGTCCCACTAGAGATAGGTGGTCCCTCTCTTCTGTTATTTGTGATAACTCTGTACTAAATGAAGCAGCTGAGATACTTCATAGAAAGAATTATTGTTACCAAGGGCAAATCTTTAAGCCCTTCACAGTTTATTAAGTTTTCACACATGCCATATCATCTGACTCCCACAATACTACACAGTAATCGCTTCTTGGAAGCATTCATCAACAAGGTTATGCTTATTATTATAAATATTATAAATATTATTATAAATAAGTATTAGCTGTGAAGCTAATGAGAGGAGAAAATATTATAAAGACTTAAAGGTCAACCTAAGTCAACTGAGGTACAAAAGAATATGCTTTAGAAGAGTTAATCTTCTTGAAAAAAAAAAGCTGGGAAACCACTCATCGGGAATTATATAAAAAGGACAGTCTCTGTCCTGTCTCTTCCTCTGTCGGCCCCTACCACCTTTATCCTCTATTTTTTAGAGACAAACTCAGGACATTCCCAGCCCACACTAAGGGATGACTCATCACCTGGCTACCAGGAAAATGAGGCTAAAGGCTCTGGAATTATTCAGCCAGAGAAAAACAGATTTAACAACTGACTCTATATGTACAGTTCCGTTGTACTGAGGAAAGCGACAAGGTGTTTTACAAAATTAAAACAGGACATGAGTTTAAGTTTGCTACTGATAAAAGTACTACAGAAAAACCATTACAATTTTTCTGACAGTGAAAATTTATGAGTAAAATGCTTAAGGACCTTTATCTAAAAGGATTTTTGTAAGCAGGATAATTTCCTGTTAAATGAAGCTATCTGAGCAAAGCTTCTGCTGTCTCAACGCTTTGAAAGGAACAAGGCAAGGAAGGCGTAGCTCTAACGTTACCATTGGAGCCAGTCGGGGTCTGGGTGCCCGCCCTTCACTGCTCCCTGGAGGCCGGGTCACCCCGTCAGGGTGAGAAGAAGGTGCTGCAGGAAGTTGAGAGCTGGCTGCAAGGTGCTGAGATAATTCTGCTTTGTGGCTCTTCTCTGATCCATCCAATCTGCTACTTCTCTCTATGGCAATCAGGTCACGGATTTTCTGCAGCTGCTCCACTGAAGCTTTTTTAGGAAAGATAAGATGTGTTTCTCCCTGGAATTTAAAAAATTAGGGAAATATATATGAAATGGAGCCAACACTATGGAACACATCATACTTTAACAATCATTCTCTTTGTACCATTACGGCACTTTTTAAAAAAATTACAGGAAAAGGTATACCAGAAAATTAAGAAAAACCTGTCTCCTTTTTAGCATCAGATGTTTAGTCTATCTTACTGGTTCAAAAGACTTTTAAAAAATATTCTATCCTTTAGGAATACTGTAATAAGTCAGAAAGCCTCCTAAAGACTGCAAAAAAAAGCACATTCCTATCTTCTCTGTAATAGGATATGATACAACTATTCTCCATGAAATTTCCTACAAGATCACTGGTCACATAAAACGAATAAGAAGTTATATAACAACCATTGAATCTTCTCAAGTCTTTAAGAATAGTTGCATGATTAGAAGTCTATGGGGTCCACTAATTCTTTCAAAGTAACAAAAATTATACCCTGACGGTCACTTCTAAACTAGAGATTGCTATTTAGTAATACAAAGGTGATCCAAACAAATAAACAATAAAAATCCAATTCTTTTAAGAAGTGATGCATTTTATGAATTCACATAATACAGAGTGCTCTAAGGTACAATAAACATTACAACAAAGCTCACAATGTAAAAGTCAGCAAATTACAAAACAAAAAGTAAAATGAAAATATATTCAATCAAGGTTTTAGGTGTCAAGAACCAAGAGCATTAAAATCAAGAGCATTCCGTCAACTGCAAATAGGAGAAAACAGCTGTAACATGCAGCAGACAAATCTGCAGATCATAAGCATTTAAACTAAACTCCACAATTGAGAATGACTGTATTTCCCTGCTGATGGCAGATCTATAGGAATCAACTGACCAAGACCTTAGTCAATAATGACATGAAAGATCAATTCCAAGTGAATCCTTTTTAAAAAGCTGGAACAGGCCAGCGATCTCCATATATTACCCCAAACAGCCATTAAGAAAGATCACTATCATTTATTGCATTTACGTGTTTCTAGGTATTATGCACATATTATCTAAAGAATTCTTGAAAGGTAAGTACTAGGTTTAGCCCCGCTTTTCATATGAAAATATGAAGGCTCAGAGAAGTTAAATAACCTGCTTGATGTTCTGAATAACCGTCAGTGAAAGGATTCACACAAGCGTAACTGCTATGTTGTAACTACCTCTTATCTGAGACTGAACAGAGATCAAATCCCACAAGCCTGTACAAATAGGTGGAAGGGTAGAGCATAGTATTACGACAGTTGCGATGATTACACACACGATGATTGGCACAAACTGGAACACACTAATCTTCCAACATGAGAAAGGAACCACCTCCTATCTATGACAACGTCTGGAAAGAAAAACCAGATGCCTGGTTTAAAACCAAACAAGGAGGCCTCTGATCTTGCACAGTGTGCAGGGCAACACAGAGGAAAGCAGATGACACCATGGACAGGCAAAGGGGAGCCCCACAGGCAGTGGTCTGCCTGGGCCACAGCTCAGAGAGGCCTCCCTAATACGGTGGGGGGTGCCGTCCCTTCCATCTTCTCAGGACCAGTACTGAAAGAATGTGTGGTTATCAACCAAGTGTCTGTACCAAAAAGTTTAATCAACAGCACTGCATTTTCGTAAAAGGACAAAATTACAGGCTTAATGCATGAGATCAAACATTTTAAGAAACCAAACAGGATTCCAGTATTTGACAAAATCTGTGTTTCTCAACACATTCTTGCTGAGACAATTCTCACTGCTGGGTGTGAGTCAACCCTGTCCCTACCCAATAAAGGCTGGTGACATCTTCCAGTCACCCAGACAACCCAAACTATGATGCCCACTCCTCCCTGGGGGTGGGTATGGCTTCTGGTGAGAACCACTCCACTAAGCTGGCCTGATGGGTCACCCACCCTGTGAATCACTGTCTTTCTCTACCTCCTCCTCAGAATTTTCATAAAAAAGAATAGTCTCAGAGTCAAGTGAGTTCAAAGCTGTCAGGATTTTAATGAACAACTGAAAATTTCAGGATAGGTCTTGGATTCCCACTGCATCTCAAAGCCTACCAAGTTTCTTTCTGAAGGCAAAGTTCAGTTTCAGTTCTATTGGCTAACACTGATAAAACATTTACTTCTACAGGTCCTAAAGCGTGAAATCCAAAGCCAGTCAGTAACTCTAAACATAAATTAGTCTGAAAACAGGGTAGTCTTATCTGAGATTGTGATTCCGTTTGTGTCGAATACTACTCCAAGTCTCAACCTGGCTTGTCACCTGGTACTGGTATAACCAACCCACAAGTCCGCCTGGGGTGGAGGGGTTGTGTGGGGTATGGGATTTCACTGCTAAAACCAGCACATTCCCAGGCAACTGCAACAGCTGGCCACCTCTCCTAGGACTCAAATATCTACTGAATGAAAGATAAATCTGATTCCACTGAATCTTTAACAATAAAATTTAACAATAAAAAACTAGTCATCTCCAGTTGTCATTTACTTAAAGTGAAAGTCGCTCAGTTGTGTCTGACTCTGCGACCCCATGGACTATACAGTCCTTGGGATTCTCCAGGCAGGAATACTGGAGTGAGTAGCCTTTCCCTTCTCCAGGGAATCTTCCCAATCCAAGGATTGAACCCAGGTCTCCCACATCCCAGGCAGATTTTTTTTTTTCTAAATTAATTTACTTTTATTGAAGGATAAATGCTTTACAGAATTTTGCTGTTTTCTATGAAGCCTCAACATGAATCAGCTATAGGTATACATATATCTCCTCCCTTTTGCATTTCCTTCCCATCTCCCTCCCCATCCCACCCCTCTAGGTTGATACAGACCCCTGTTTGAGTTTCCTGAGCAAATTCCTGTTGGCTATCTATTTTACATATGGTAATGTAAGTTTCCATATTACTCTTTCCATACATCTTACCCTCTCCTCCCCTCTCCCCATGTCTATAAGTCTATTCTCTATGTTTATTTCTCCACTGCTGCCCTGTAAATAAATGATTACCATTTTTCTAGATTCCATATATATACATTACAATATTTATGATTTGTATATATTTATATCATATAATTTATGATTATAAGATAAACAATATTTATCTTTCTCTTTCTGACTTACTTCACTCTGTGTAATAGGTTCTAGGTTCATCCACCTCATTAGAACTGACTCAAATGCATTCCTTTTTATGGCTGAGTAATATTCCATTGTATGTATGTACCACAAATTCTTTATCCATTCATCAGTAGACGGACATCTAGGTTGCTTCCATGTTCTAGCTATTGTAAATAGTGCTGCAATGAACAATGGAATACTTGTGTCTCTTTCAATTTTGGTTTCCTCAGGGTATATGCCTAGGAGTGGGATTGCTGGGTCAAATGGTGGTTTTATTCTTGCTTTTTACGGAGTCTCCATACTGTCTTCATACATAGTGGCTGTATCAATTCACATTCCCACCAACAGTGTAAGAGGGTTCCCTTTTCTCCACATCCTCTTCAGCGTTTATTGTCTATAGACTTTTTGATGATGGCCACTCTGACTGGTGTGAGATGATATCTCATTGTAGTTTTTGATTTGCATTTCTCTAATAATGAGAGATGTTGAGCATCTTTTCACGTGTTTGTTAGCCATCTGGATGTCTTCTTTGGAGAAATGTCTGAGTCTTTTTCCCACTTTTTGATTGGGTTGTTTTTCTGGTATTGAGTTGTATGAGCTGCTTGTATATTTTGGAAATTAATCCTTTGTCCGCAGGCAGATTCTTTATCAGCTGAGCCACCAAGAAAGTCCAAGCATACTGGAGTGGGTAGCCTATCCCTTCTCCAGGGGATCTTCCCAACCCAGGAATCATTTACTTAATTTTCCTGTCATTTAACTCAAAAATTTGCATTTCCTTGAACAAAATTAGCAATTTTCTCAATTTTCCTTGTCTATAATTTTAACTTCTTTATGTTCAGATGCCTGTGAGCAGCTACAAGCGGATGACACAATAATTGACACTACCCTGCCCTCTCCTTTGCAATCATCACAGCTTTCTTCACTCTCTCCCTGATACCTCTACTTGAATATTTAAGTGTACCAGTTATAATTATCCAAAAGACAGCTAGTAGTTTTTCCTCCTCTGACACCTGCTACCCTCCAGGATTTTTCTGTCTCAATGAATGGAACTCCTATCCATGTAGTTGCTCAAACCAAAACCTAGATGTCACCCTGACTTCTTCCTTCCCCTCATACTCCACACCTAATTCATCAGCAAGTCCCACAGACTCTGCTTCGAAATGAAATCCAGGATCTCCCTCATCCCCACTGCTGTTGGTCTTTAATCCAACAAATATTCACTGAGTGCCTATGTGTGCTGGTCCTTCCCCAGGAGCCAGAGCAGAGGAAACACAGACAGAAAGCCCACCATCACAGAACTTACACAAACCACTGCCATTTCTCAGAGAGACGAAAACAATACGCTTTCTAAGTGGCCTCTAGGCTTATCCCTCACCCTCATGCAAAACATTCAGAATATTCTCTCTACAATGGATAGAGCAATCTTTCTCTGGCTTCCCATCCCACTTGTCACCAAGCCATCTTTACCATAGTTCCCCAAACTCCACGCTCACACCTCTGTGGCTACTTTCTGTGCCAAAGCTACACCTGCTAGAAGTCCTCTGCAGGGCGACTCTCCGTGACTGGAAAGCCCTCACCTGAGAGCATCAGGACCTCAACTGCTTCTCCTCACTCAGGTCCCAGCTCAAATATGATCTCCAGGGCCTCCCCGACCACTCTTCCTTACATGGCTGCTCCCAAATACAGTGGCTTACAATGTCTTTTCAAGCCTTACGACATCTATGTTTTCACATCTGTCTGTCTGCCTTATTGGAATGCAAGCTCCACGTGAGACGGGATCTGTTACCTCTTCACCACTGGATTCCTAAGGCCTGAAGCAGATGGGGGGAGGGAAGCAGAGAGGCAGGGAGGCAAGTACACCCAAGGCCACAGCCTTGCGAGCTCTAACTGCTACTGATCACTCAGTCTCTAGAACTGGCTTTGATATCTTTCAGTACTCCATAAACTAGAAACGGCTAAGCACAGACATACACACAGAAAACTCATCATCTAGACAGCTACTTTCCTGTGTCATAAAATTAAACTATGCCACAGGCTCTACAAGATGGAAACACCAAACTTTTTGTCTGACCTAAAAATAAAAACAAACACAAAACACAAAGTCTTCTCTCCCGTCACAGAAGAGAACCCTTACGTGTGGCAGCTAAACTCGACCTTTCTGTTTTTACCCTTTTCATTTCTTCCTGTAGACAGGGGGTTGGAGGCCATTCTTCTGTGCTCAACATAGCAGATTTTGGCCAAAAGTCTAAGAAGAATCACAATTTAGTCCCTGGGTTGCACATCTGACCTCCCTAAAGGACTGAGATGGTAAGAATTCTCCCCATGGGAGAGCAGTTATATTTTACTGTGATTTTAAAGTATATTTACTGTGATTTTTCAATGTCCAATAACTGAAGAAATAACTAGTTCCATAGCTTTCTCGAACGAATCAATTAAAAAATATTATGTTGTTTAGAAATCACTGATCAACATTACAATGAATGCTCTGTACATAAACCGCAAAGAAAGCCAGGAACACACTTACCTCTTCAAATCCCATTTCAAATAAACATTCAACAGCTCCTCTGACAGGCAAGAGTCGAGTAGAAAAAGTTGTGTTTCCAATCCGGATAGATCTGTATTTTTCATCATTAGGGTTTCTGATTAAAAAAAAAAAGTCTGATTATATATAACAATTTATAATTTTCAACATGTTTTTACATTCTATCTACGTTTTACACTGGCGATATTCCCTCAAGGCAGTAGAGATCCCGACTTTACAGACAGCCGGTGTGGAAGGACACCCTGATCTGGTGATTCTTCCCTCAGGGCACACTTAGCACAACATCACTGTTTACCTTCACAGCTGATCATATTAATGCTGCCAGGAGGGAAATACATGCAACTTTCTATTTCTGTGCTGTTAAAATTAGAGACTGATGAGTTTTTCAGCTGCTAAGAAGAAAAACTCAAAAAAAAAAAAAAAAAAAAAGAAGAAGAAAAACTCATGCAAGCTCCAGACAGGGGAAGAAAGTTTTGCCTGTTTTGTTCTGATGGATCTCAATCATCAAGAGTAACACCTGACATGTAGATGGTGTTAATAATTTATAGTTTATTAAAAATTAATAAATGCTTGTGAATGAATACAAGAAACTAAGAAGTTACATAAAAATGAACCAAAGTTCCTCAAATACTACTTCTGACAAACACAAACCTAGTTATAACTTAACAGTCATTTGATTTTTCTTCCTTCCCTAGTCCAATGGTTGTTTTTACTACAAGTCTTGTTTCAGCTCAAGATATTTTTGTCAACAATAAGTATAGTAATAATATAAAATGAAGATTTGAATTTCTTTTACAATGATTAAGATTTTGAATATTACACATGGGATGAGACCAGCACATGAAACATCTTTGAGATTTTTAATAATCTTGATAACCAGAAAGATTGTTAGCAAAAAAAAATAAAGGTTAAAGACAATCATGGTATTATACTCAAAAAACGCCTTCTGAACATAATTCAGGATAAGTAGGTTTCATATCTGACAGTGACACCTTTAAAAATGGTGAAACTTAAAGTGTTAGTCACTCAGTCATGTCCAACTCTATGTGATCACATGGGTTGTATCCTCTGTCCATGGAATTCTTCAGACAAGAATACTGGGTTGCCATTCCCTTCTCCAGGGGATATTCCTGACCCAGGGATCAAATCCAGGTCCCCTGCACTGCATGCAGACTCTTAACCATCTTGCGCCACCAGGGAAGTTCAGTGATAGTGGCTTCCATCAGCACAACATTAAGGTTTCTGTGGCTGCGTAAGGTGTCTACAGAGGAAGTCCTGAGGCCATCAGTCTGGGGTCTGGAATGGCGGGGTGGCCAAATGCTAGCAGATAACCAGTCACCTTAGTCCTAAACTCATACATGTTCTCTAGATACTGTGATATAAAAACAAAACCAAAATAGGTATTTTTAATTGTGGAAGTTTCAACAAATTTCACATTTGTTTTCCATCAAGCAGCTCCTGTTGCCAAACTGTCATAAACACTACATGAAACTTTTTTTAAAACCTCTTTTCCTTAATTTCAAAAACTACACAAGTTTATTACAAAATATTCAGAGACAAAAGTTCTAAAATAGTGTTAAAGTGCCCAGACTGGTGCTAATCTACTCTTTGCTATTCATCCATGAGGAATACAGAAACTGAGAGCATTCAGTTATTATTACAGTAACTTGACATTACCATGCAATCTTCACTGTAATTTACAAAAGTTATAGGTCAACAAAGGATTGGAAATTAAAAACAAAAGCATTATTCTTCATTGCAGGTCATCTGAAAATGACACATAACTGTCATTTTCTGTCATAAAATGACAGAAACACAAGGAGAGACAAGTGCCTTACTATTTTATTCTGTGTATTAGATCAGAGTTTCTAAGTCTTGGCAATACTGACCTTTGGCCTTTGTTGTGGGAGCTGCCTGGGCACAGCAAAACGTTTAGCCTCCCGGGCTTCTCAGCTACACTAGGTCACAAGTGTGCCACTCTTCCTTACAATGTAAACATTAAACGACAGCATAACCGTACCTTTATCAAAGCTGGTTACAGATAAATGAGGCATCTTTTCATGATTCTCAACACATCCCACAGGGTGATAAACAAAGCAGTACCACCAGGATGGTACATTCCACTGGTGCAAAAGTGCCAGAGCTCTTAATCTACTTTTTCCCAACAGTTCCCAGATTTCTACATAATCAAAGTCTTTTACTGTGCTTAATTTTCTAATTTTTCTTCCCCTTTCCACTAGTGTTTAAAAATTCTTATAAAACTTACATGAGCCGTTCTGATACAGCTTATTATTTTGATGTGTTTCAAAGTAACTGTCAATGCAGCATCTTTGATATGGGCTTTGTATAGTTTAGATTTTCCTCTCTAGCATCTAATAGGCAATTTCCTATCTTTGTACACTATCTATGAACCTCATATATTATTCATCTGTTTTTCTCATTCAACACATATTGCAAACAAAAAAAATGGCAATAATGTCCAGTTACCCAATTATCTTCCTCTTTTAAAATGCGTTGAGCAGACCAGTTAGAGTCATGGGTATAGACTGATGTGAAAATCAACCTCTGAAGCCCTCAAAGGCTTAGACAATTTGGCTCCAGGACCTTCAGGTCTCAAATCCATCAACTCCCATTTCCTGCCTTTGGAAAAGCACCACACACAGAGAGAGACACACACACACACACACCTAGACATCTAGCTTCGCAGTTTAAACCTTGTGCAGCCACTCTCCTTGAGCTCATTACTACTCTCCTTACCCGGTGGCATCTAAAGCAGCCCTAAGGATCACCTTCAGTTTTGTCTAATCTTCCGTTAATTCTCTACAGATTTTTCTCCAATTTTTTGTGCTATAACTCTTTGATGTTTTTCTTCCTATCTCTGCTGACCATTAATTATTTCTATGACTTCCAGTATTTATCTTGCTGATTAGCAATTATTTTGTACCTTAGCTTGAGGTTTCTTTTGGTTGCTGGATGATGCTGTTGAAGAGATGAGGCTTGAAAGGGCAGCAAAATTTCCTGAATCTTACTCAACCATCACTCTGAACACATTTTGGTGTCTTGTGAGTTGTCTTACCCACAGGTATCACCAAATTGTTTTATCTAAAGAAAAATCAGTCTTTGTATTTACAACTAATCCCTTCATGTATCACACAACCTTGTTGCAGCAATGGATCTTGCATAACTCAATGAAGCTGAGTCATGCCACGCAGGGGCACCTAAGACAGACAGGTCATAGAGGAAAGTTCTCACAAAACATGGTCCGCTGTACACAGTTCAAGAAGCAACAGTACTGGACATGGAACTAGTCCAGTGGACTAGTTCAAAATTGGGAAAGGAGTACATCAAGGCTGTATATTGTCATCCTGCTTATTTAATTTATATGCAGATAACTTTATCTGCATGTCATGCTGGATGACTCACAAGCTGGAATCAAGATTGCTGGGAGAAGTATCAATAACTTCAGACCTGCAGATGACACCATTAATGGCAGAAAACAAAGAGAAACTAAAGAGTCTCTTGATGAGGGTGAAAGAGGAGAGTGAAAAAGCTGTCCTGAAATTCAACATTAAAAAAAAAAAAACTAATAAGATCATGGCATCTGGTCCCATCACTTCATAGAAGACAGAAGAAAAAGTGGAAAGAGAGACAGATTTTATTTTCTTGGGCTCCAGAATCACTGTGGACAGTGACTGCAGCCATGAAATTCAAAGATGTTTGCTCCTTGGAAGGAAAGCTATGACAAACCTAGCCAGTATATTAAAAAGCAGCAACATCTCTTTGACAATAAAGGTCCATACAGTCAAAGCTATGGTTTTTCCAGTAGTCACGTATGGATGTTGGACCATAAAGAAGGCTGAGTAACAAAGAATAGATGCTTTCAAATTTCAGGGCTGGAGAAGACTCTTGAGAGTCCCTCGGACTGCAAGATCAAACCAGTCAATCCTAACGGAAACTGATCATGAATATTCATTGGAAAGACTGATACTGAAGCTCCAATACTTTGGTCGCCTGATGCAAAGAGCCTACTCATTGGAAAAGACCCTGATGCTGGGAAAGACTGAAGGCAGGAGGAGAAGGGGGCAGCAGAGGATGAGACAGATGGTTTGATAGCATCACCGACTCAGTGGTCATGAATTTGAGCAAACTCTGGGAGATAATGGAGGCCAGAGGAGCCTGCTGACTTAGCAACTGAACAACAATTTACAACTGAGTAGTAGGAAAAAGCCCTACTTTTCACCCTAAAAGTCATAATCAACCGTATTTCTAAGATTTTAAGACATGTTAGCAAAAAGCCTCCCACTGAGTCACAGCTTTCCTTTCCTAAGAAAAGGAAAACTTAAATGTTTCTGCTTCAGAATTTCTGAAATGCTAGGAATTAAGTATATCTGAGCAATTTACTTGTCCTCCTCTTCTTTGGAATGCACAATCCCAAAAAAACTTCTCACAAGTGGAAACTTAGTACATGAGTGCATTTGATAATCTTGTATTTTTATCACTGATCACAGAAGTCATTTTGTAGGTCATTTGAAACACTATTTCTTAGTCCTTCTGAAAAACTTATTCTGAAGTACAAGTAAAATTTCAAAAACATCTGCCTTTAGAATCATCTGGGAACCATCTCTGGCTCTAACTTTACCATTCTCTGTAGCTGACAACATGGGAAACATGTGCACATAACCCAGCTTAACATGAAAACCTGAATGAGAGAAACAAACAACATGTGTGCCATGTCCTTTATTTATTTCTTTCTTCTGCGACAGTTTTATAATTTAAGTATTGTTCTTTCCTGTTAACACATTGTTGACCAGGGGATTTTCACAGAAACTAACACCGGTGCCCAATGATTTATGTAGTTGAGTACTGAAACACTCTGGTCAATAACATCTGGGTAACAAAAGATGTATTAATACATCTCTGGTCAATAAGTTGTTAAACATGAGGAAATTGATACCCAGAGTTTACATAAATCACCTATAATTACATTCCTAGAAAACGGCTGACAGGGACTTAAACCCACTCACTGGTTTGATTACAAACACTCTCCACCATACAGTGCCAACAAACTCATCCATTCTCCATTAACTGCCTGGCTCAGTTTCTCCAGGTGTCAGTGGTAACTCAGATGAGAAATCCGAAGTTATTTCAGGCGTTCTGTCTCCTCCCATTACTAGCTGTACCCCTAGCACTCAGTCATCAAGGATTGCCAGCCCTCGCCTACAACTGTCTCTCCATTCATCCAGTTACACACATGCTGACGACAACAACTTCAGACGTGAAACCCATGCCTTCTTACATCATCATTCTACACGAATCTCTCATTATGCTCTGAGTCTAGAAACCACAAGTGCTTTCTGTTGCATATCACGTCAAATATGTCATCTTATCAAACCTTTCTTGTCAAAACTGTTCCACATCAGGCTCCTGCTATCTCCTCTCATGTAAATATGTAAGCGTTTAAACATCATCCTCGAATTGTCCTCCAGATATTATGCTATGGCTATTTTCTATATCTGTGTCTTTCTCCTAAACATTTTTTTTTTGAAGAAAGAAACCACTTTCCATTCTTAGCCCTTCCCAATCATACCCAGTGCAGTTCATAACCAGTAACTGTGTGCAGTTTGCAAAGGAAATTAGTGGGAAACAAAAATTTTTTTAAAGAATGAATGAAGCAAATTTTCCAGGGAGCCCATGTGGAATGTTAGTAAAACTATTACAGATTCTTGAAAGGTAGATACTGAGGACAGTGGATTTTTATCGAGAAGTTAGTGAACTGAAAAAAAAAGGTTCTAACCCATGGTATATTGTGCATGCAAATTAGCATATACTTCATTCTATAATTTCACAAGCTTTATGACTCTTAGTTGGGGAACAGGATAAGCATAATCTGAAGCAGAAATTTAAAATTTAAACCAAAGTATTATTTTCACCTGTGTGCAGTGACAAATATTGCTATTTAAAAACAAACTGCAAATGAAATTCTCATTTTAGCATTCACCCTATAAAATATTATAAAATAACTACCCTGAGGCAGTTGCAAGGGATATCAAGACAACACCCTCCCTTATCTCTAAGGTTAAAGGATTTCCTAAAGCATCAAAACAAACAGAAAACTGGGGTCTCCTCTGTTCTCTAGCATATGTGTAGTGCAGAAAGGCTAAGGGCTCAAGAGGTCCGAGGCTTTTCTGTTAACAAGCAAGCTAGTAAATGAACTTGGAAGGGGAAGAAAACGTGGCTCCCCCCCACCAAGATCAAAGAAGTTTGAACTGTAAGAATAGGAGAACGGGGAACTAATATTACTACTTAAGAAAACAAACTAGAACAGATAAGTTTTTCACACCATCTCCACCTATATGAGTTCAACTTCTAACTTCTTTTTATAGACAAACATTTTTTAAGATAGAAAACATAAGCCACAGTAAAGACTGTAACATACATGAACAGCATGCCAAGTTTCTTCTATGAGTTTGGTAAACATTCATAGTGATGACTGTGATGCAAAAGGATTTCCTTCCTCACAACACCTTGATCTCAGCATCTGTGGTTTCACTGGGTTGAAAGCAGAAATGAATCCTCATTATAAGGCCAACTCCCTGTTCCCAATTAAGGGGTTTGAACAGCTGGGTGGCTCCCCAGGCGGGAGGTCCCTGCGGCGGATGGGCTCTGGAGAACTCTGCCTCGGGGTTCACTCAGGGCAGAATCCTCCAGCATCGGCCTTGAGCTCTGCAAGAGCTGTTTGACCTCCTGGGGTAGGGAAATCGAGCCGAGAAGGTGTCACAGAGGAAGGAGACAGCCCCCACATAGGTCACAATCGTGCCGCGGTGCACACCGCACCCCTCGGAGCAGCTGGCTCAGGACAAGGGCTCCATGTGTTGTTCCTTCGCTTCACCTGTAAAGTCACCAAGGTGACCTGTATGAAGAGCTTCCCTGGTGGCTCAGCTGGTAAAGAAGCCACCAACGGATGAGGGAGACCTGGGTTCGATCCCTGGGTCGGGAAGATCCCCTGGCTCCCCACTCCAGTATTCTGGCCTGGAGGATTCATGGACTGGAGAGTCCCGTGGGGTCGCCAAGGAGTCGGACACGACTGAGCGCCTTTCACTGAGCACTGAAACTGCCATGGCTTAAAACACTGCACTCGCAACTAACATCTCCCAAATCAGGTCACGTGAAATCTAGAGCCTTGAAGCTGAGAGGGAATCTCCTTTTCAGACTTCATGCCAACAAACAGTGCACCAGGGGCCGAGGCGGGGGAGGGACGGAGGGGTGGGCGGAGCCTTCACAGGCGCCCCTCTGCCCCCACCTCAGGTCCCGTCTCCCGCCCCCACCTCAGGTGCCCTCTGCCCCCACCTCAGGTGCCCTCTGCCCTCACCTCAGGTGCCCTCTGCCCCCACCTCAGATGCCCTCTGCCCCCACCTCAGGTCCCATCTCCCGCCCCCACCTCAGGCGCCCTCTGCCCCCACCTCAGGCGCCCTCTGCCCCCACCTCAGGTCCCGTCTCCCGCCCCCACCTCAGGTGCCCTGTGCCCCTCACCTCAGGTGCCCTCTGCCCCCACCTCAGGTGCCCTCTGCCCCCACCTCAGGTGCCCTCTGCCCCTCACCTCAGGTCCCGTCTCCCGCCCCCACCTCAGGTGCCCTCTGCCCCTCACCTCAGGTCCCGTCTCCCGCCCCCACCTCAGGTGCCCTCTGCCCCTCACCTCAGGTCCCGTCTCCCGCCCCCACCTCAGGTGCCCTCTGGCCCTCACCTCAGGTCCCGTCTCCCGCCCCCACCTCAGGTGCCCTCTGCCCCCACCTCAGGTCCCTCTGGGCACCACGTGGGGAGCTAAGAGACGCGGGAAGTCGTCCAAACTCTACTTCCCGACGCCCCCAAGCCTCGAGGTCCCTCGAAGGTCCAGGGGTGAACAAAGCGCCCCCAGCCAGGGCTGCCCTCGCGGACACGACGGCGGCGTGAGGATGCCCGCAAGACGCCGACCGGAGAACGGCGCGCCCCTGACAAACTTCTCAGCCGCCTGTGGCAGCTGAAGGCGCCCGGCGGCTAAAACGCCCGCGGGGGGCGTGAGACGCTTGTGGCCGCTTCTGTCCGGACTCGAAGACGGTTCAACGGCCGGAGCCCCGGGCGCGTCTCCCCGTCCCCGCCCAGCGCGACGCCAGGGATCAGGTCAGGACGCCGCCTCCCCTCGGGCGGGGCTGGGTGGGCCGGGTCTCCATCCTGGGGGCGCGGGACCGGCGACCCTTCCCCCGCCCCCGGCACCACCGGCCGGGCGCCCCCAAGCCCTGGCCGAGCGGGGGCCGCGCCCCGCCTGCCGTCCGCGTCCTCCCGCGGCCCGCACCTGAGGATGTTGTCCGCGTAAGTGAGCAGCAACCTGGAAGCCTCTAGGAACGTCTCCGGGGTGTTCTGGCAGAGCTCGGCCACGGCCGGGGACGCGGAGCCGGCGGAGCCGCCCAGCGCCGCCGCCGCCGCCGCCGCCATGCTCGAGAGCGGCTGAGCCCCGCCCCGCGCCGTCCGCTCCCGCCCCGCGCCGCGCGCGCTCTGAGCAGGCGCCCCGGAGCGCCGCGCCCGCGGCCGGCCCGGAGGGCGGGAGGAGGGGCGGGGAGAGGAGGGGAGGGGCGGGGGGGAGAAGGGCGGGGGAGGGGCGGGGGGGGAGAAGGGCGGGGGAGGGGCGGGGGAGGGGCGGGGGGGGAGGGGCGGGGCTGGTCTTCAGGTACGGGTCGTCTAGGCGGGGCTGGGGCCTTGTCCCCGCCTGCTGGGGTCTGTTTGGGAGCTTCGAGGTTTTGGGCCGAGAGAAACCTGGTGGTCAGGGCCCAAGGATCTTCGACCAGACGGGGATGGGGTCTTGATCGTCCAGAACAAGGGGCTTTGCCCAGGGGTGTTGGGCGTCCCTAGTGGCTCAGCTGTAAACAATCCGCCTGCCATGCAGGAGAGGCGAGTTCAATCCCTGGTTTGGAAGATCCCCTGGAGGAGGAAATGGCAACCCATTCTAGTATTCTTACCTGGAGAATCCCATGGACAGAGGAGTCTGGCGGACTACAGTCTATGGGGTCCTGCAGTCTATGGGGTCCTACAGTCTATGGGGCCGCAAAGAGTCGGACACGACTGAGTGACTTGGCAGCAGCAGTAGCAGTCTGGTAGTGGTAGCTTCCAGTAAACGAGGTCAGATGTGTGATCTCTGAAGATTTAGCTTCACGACCAGGGACCAGGTTTGATCACTGAAGAGCTTCTGTGTAACAGTTTCATTAAAGTATGAAAAGGGACAGAGAAGGTTTCTTATCAAACTGCTTAGGAATTGACTCAGTAGTCTGGGCCAGGGGTGGGGTGGAAGGGCTGGTACAGGGGGGCCGCGGGCTTTGGCCAGGGCTAGTGGGTGCTGGCTGGTACATTGCAGAAACCTGGGTTCCTCTATGTCCCAAGGCCAACCTCAATAGATCCAGCCAAGACAGTGGGGAAACTACTTGTACTCCAACTGCCAGCTTTATTCCAAATGAAAATATCTTACAGCTTCCTCCTCGCAGGTTGTCAGGCCTTCCTAGATAAATACGGATGAAACACCCCAGGAGGAAGGAGCAAGCAGTTTTCAAAACCAAAGGCATGGCTATGAACTCTGCTGGGATTCCCCTCTATGGATTCCTTTTAGAACTAGATAAATGACTGAAAATCTCTTGCATCATTCCCAGCCCAGATAGTATGATGTTTCTGTAAAGAAGTGTTTTTGAAACTGCAGGTTGCAGGTGGTGGACTCTATTGACCAAAATAAAACACAGACCCAGTAGTGACAGAATAGGATAGAAGGGAAAGGAGAGACAGCAAGCTATGCATCCCATATAGTAAGGGTGTGTATCAATTTGTGACTTTGTTGTGCAGGTAGAGGATGTGATGAGTGTCCTCTATTCCTCTTAGAAGATGGATCCTAACCTCTTTAATCCATGCTCTGCCTCTCCATGCCTTTGAAAATGTGCTTTACCAATGCCTCCTTTCTTTGTAGAAATTCCTTTCCAAATCTCAACAAACATTGTTTCTTGATGATAGATTTTAAAGGTAAGTTTTTGTCTAAGTTTCTTTAGATATTCTTGATGCTTTATCTTCGGTTTGCTTTTTAAGTTCGAAATTTTCTTCCAGTATCTCTGAGCAAGTCCCCGAGCTATACTACCCACTTCAATTATCATTCAATTGCCAGATACATGTGAGATTTTGATAAATATGTAATATTTATATATTAATAAATATAATATTCTTGGACCAGGTTCCAAGAATGCTGTGTTTAACTGATAATTTGTTGTTAGCTGCTGTAACTAAAGATTCCCATGATTTAACATAAGAAATATTTCTTTCTTGTGCACACAACAGTTTAATGATGTAGTTCTCATTTGTCAGTTCCTCCATGTAATGATTCAGGGCCCCAGGCTCCTTTCATCCCACAGCGTAGAGATCAACAAACATTTTTTATAAAGGGCCATATGCATGCATGCTCCGTTGTTCAGTTGTGTCCGACTTTTTGCGACCCCATGAACTGTACCCTGCCAGGCGCCTCTGTCCATGGATTTTTCCAGGCAAGAATACTGGAGTGGGGTGCCATTTAGTAAATGTTTAAGGCTTTGTGGCCATAGGGTCTCTGTTTCAACTGTTTAACTACTCTGCCTCTGCAGCAATCAGTAGTTTGCTCTTAACACCCCTAACATGGGGTGTTGGGGTGAACAGCATGGGGTGTTATGGTCACCAACACTCCCTGGCAGTCAAATTCTGTGAATAACGTCCTCTGTATATATGTGAGGTTCCACTGTAGCTCATAGATCGTATTGAGTGGTTTTGAATCTGAGGATTTAACCAACAGCAGACCATGTAGCACTGTAGCATTTAATACTGAAAAAAATCCATGTATTAAGTGAACCCAGCAGTTCAAACCCATGTTGTTCAAGGGCCAACTGTACTATAGAATGAATGGGTATGGTAAGGTTCCAAAGAAACTATTTACAAAAACAAGCAGCCTTCTGGATTTAGCTTGTGGTTTGTTAACTACTGCTATATGGCCTCAGAGACGTCTGCATTTACTTAGTGGCTGGCACAAAGAAAGCATATCTGCTTCATGGGCCCAGAAATGACAAATAGCGTTTTCTTTACTGTATCACTGGTGAAAAGGAAGCCCCAACTAGGTAAAAGTCGGCGGGGGTTGGGGAGGGTGGGAGGCTGGGAAATGTAGTCCTTAGCTGGACAGGGAGCACCCACAACCCTCAAGCAGGGAGGATGGGGGTGGGGGTTGGGGTTGTAATTAGCTGTCTCCATCACAAACTGTATTCCCCTGGAGTTTCTTTTTCCATCAACTTATTTATTCTATAATAATCACATAAGGTTACCATATACTATCTAATAGTTAGAATTTTTTTTAAAGATCTAGAACACCTTTTTTTTTTTCCCCCCCAAATAAAATCTTAAGAGAAAACCTAGTATATATAAAACACCAAAGTGGAGGCACTCTAGGATTGAAGCAGGAATGCATATGTGGTGTGAGGAGGAACAGAGTATTATCAACTCAGCTTTTCCCTTGACAGGTGTTGGCCTTGTGAGTGCTTCTGTGGGAAACATGCAATCACAGTGTGAAAACCAGTGCTATAAAATTAATGCTATTATAATATCATACAGTCCATAAAGTCATAAAAATCCTCATTTCAAGGGTAATTCACTGAGTTATTGTTTATTTTAATTCATCTGAAATTTTTATCCTTCCCAATTACTCTTTACTTTGAGTAACTAAAATCTCTCTAGGATACCATTTATGGAGTTATTAAGGAATCTATTATAATAAGGGACTCGACTCTTTCTTTTCCTTGTCTGCTTCTTCTACTTCCGTAAGTTGAAAATATTTTGATTTTTCAGTTTCCTGTAGAAAAATCGAAGATATTAAGCTACTCTTAATCTCTTTATACCCACCACTGCTTCAAACACATAAAAGGATATTCTAGTTTAAATCAGGTTTAAACTTTCTGTTTTTTCACTTGATTTTTTTTTTTTTTTGCTTCAGAGTAATGAATTTCCTTTTAGGATTCCAGCTTTATTAAGAACACCATTTTTAGGTGACATATGACATATGGTGGCACCATTCTTAGATGAAATAAAGATACAACTCACTAAAATTTCCCTGGGATAGGTTTTGTCATAAAAAATGAAAATGTTGACCTAAATGAAGACTACTGGCAAGGAGAGGGGTTGAAGACTCTCAGGAGTATGTGATGATTCACTATTGTATGATCATATTACATATGTAACCAATTACTATTTATTGAGCACACACTCTGCAAAGCATCCTGAGATGAATGACATTAAGAAACATTTAATCTAGTAGGAAGGACAGAATGAATAATAATACCTTATACACAGATAGCTGTTCAGTTGATGAAACAAAAAGAGTCACTGAAAAAAACATTTGGTGAGAAATGTGCAAAGTGGTGTATGCATATGCGTATGTGTTTATTCATTCATTCTGTAATTCATTCACTCACCAAATAGTTATGCAGTGACTACTAAAGGTGCTGTGCTGCATCCAAGCAGTGGCGATGAGCACAGGCCCACTGTCTTCACAGGAGTCCCTGTGAGTCCGCTCACTGGTTGGACCAGCAGCAGCATCACCAGGGAATTCGTCAGGATATTCTCAAGCTCCATCTTTTTTTTTTTTTTCATAATTTTACTTATTTTTGGCTATGCTGGGTCTTCATTGCTGGGCAGGCTTCTCTCTAGTTGTGGCAACTGGGGGCTCCTCTCTCGCTGCGTCGTGCAGGCTTCTCCTTGCAGGGGCTTTTCTTGTTGCAGAGCACGGCTCGAGGGTGCTCGGGTCTCAGCAGTTGCGGCTCATGGGGCCTGGAGCACAAGCTCAGTAGCTGTGGCACACACGCTGAGTTGCTCGGGGGCACACGGGATCTTCCCAGACCAGGGATTGAACCCCTGTCTCCTGCACTGGCAGTCGGATTCTTTACCACTGAGCCACCTGGGAAGCCCCCAAGCCCCATCTTTACAGGTGAGACCCAGCCACCTGTGCAGTAAGCCTTTCAGGTGCCCAGTAAAGTTTGAGAAGTATTCCAAACTAGAGGAAGGAAAGTTCCACTGTCACTGAAGTTTCATGGAAGAGAATGAATTTGAACAGAACCCTTAAATTTGTAGGTTAATGGGGTGGGGAAGGGGTGAACATCCCTGCTGTGGGAGATCACCGCCCCTGCTGCAGGCCCCTCCCCCCCCCCCCCCCCCCCCCCCCACTTAAGGACAGCATCCTAGTGATCTCTCCTCCTTTCCATTGCCCTAGTTTAGGCCCCACCAGTTTGCACTCTCTTCCCCACTGCCCTTCCCACACCCTCCAGCCCCCCTGCACATACTGCAATGATGCTCTTTCTAAACCACCCCTCTGATCGTGTTATTTTTCTGCTGAGAAGTCTTCTGTGGCTACCCCTTGCCCACATGTAACCGAGCAAGACCCCTATAAAACCTTCCCGGAATAGACCTCCCCCACCCAGGTCCTCCACCTGCCTTTTGTCTGTAGAAAGACTTTAGTCAAAGCAAGACACAACAATACTTCTGCCATTAAACAAAGTCAAGGACCTTTTGTCCTTTCTCAATGACTTTAGATAATATTCTGAGCCTTGGCCTGTGAGCTGTTTTGCAGATTCTGAAACCCCCACCAGGTGGAGAAGTTAATTGCATGCTGCCCACAGGCAGGTAGACCCCAGACCAGTTGCAACCAGAAGGCTGATGATGCTGACTCTGGATTCCTCACCACCAACCAATCAGAAGGACGTCCACAAGCTGACCATGCCCTGCTCCTTGAACACCATGATTCCTCACTACCCCTTCTAGGACAGGACACATAGTCTTGAGGGCATTTGCCCGCTATGATCCCCTTTGCCTGGCAGAGCAATAAAGCTATTTTTGTTTTTACCCAGAATCTTGTCCCCGAGATTTAATTCAGCACTAGTGTACAGAGACCAAATTTCAGCAATTCAGCACACTCTCTACAGTCAAGTGATGTCACAAATTAGGCAAGAGATTTGAACGTAAGTGGCTTTGTTCAAGACAAAAAGGAGTAGCGGAGATCCTGGGGTAGGGAATGAGAGAGTGTACCATTTCCATCCTAGAGGAATTTAGATTCAATAAAAGAAGGTTGCAGTCCATAGGTTGCAACTGGGGCTGCCCACATACCATCTCTGACCTACGGGAGTAATCCAAAGTCTTCTGCACAAAACCCAAGACATGTTCCCATCAGCCCATTCATCACTCTCAGACATTCCCTGTTGCTTTGTCCCACACCTCAAATCCAGTGTTGGCCACACTGAACTACTACCAGCAGATTGTAGAAGATACCAGGTCTCAGAAGTTTGTTCTATTTTGCCTGGCAGGATGTCCCTTCCCACCAAGATTACTAGATGCAAGGTCAAAGGTCAACTTTTTGCAAGACTTTCCTGACTTTGGAAGGTAGTATTGACCCATAGTATTATATTGTCTCTTTCATATTATCATAATTGTTATATTCTTCTATTACAGCACCTGTTTCAGTACTTTGCACGTATTTGTCTTCACAGCTATTTCCTTCTACTAGACAATGAAAGAAAGAACCATACCTTACTCATTTTCACATGCCAGTTTCTGACTCAGGTTAGACAGAAATATTGAAGAAAAGAAAATACAAGCAAAGATACAGAGATGAAAAAAGAGAAGCTGAAGTCCATCCAGAGGTGATAAGCTCAGTTTTGCTGGGTGTTGGTCTACACTCCATAGGCCTGCAAACCCTGTACTTGCTCAGCTTCAAGACTGAAAAAAGAGCCCAGGGTGAGTGACAGAGACATTGATGGTTTAATGAACGGAGGGATCTTACATGTGTGTCACAGATGGTGGGCAGGTGGGCAGGTCATGGCAGGGGTCTTTGCTTCCAGCGGGAGGGGGCCCAGATTGATATCCGGCTAGCTCATAGGTTACCAGGAGAAGTAAGCAGAGGGGCATATCTCATGGCCCCTTTGATAAACTGTCACGTTAGGTGGGGGGTGGGGGGGGTGGTTCTGATCTAAAGATTAGAACAATCACTAGCTGGGGCTGGCGCAAGTATGTAGCAAGGTCAGTCATGTGAACAGATATAGGTGAAACAGACTCTAGTTGAGCAGAGCAAGAGAACAGTCATTTTGGGTGGAAATCTATTTTAACAGAGAATGGGAACTATACCTCGAAATACAGTTTTGAACCAAATCACAAAAATTTAAGTAAACCTATAGCTGAACAAGAGACTATGGTAAGTGGGGCCGTTTTGAAGGTTTTTGGATAAAATACCAATGTATTTTGACAAGGAATATGGTACTAAAGGGCTTCCCTAGTGACTCAAATGGTAAAGAATCCATCTGCAATACGGGGAGACCTGGGTTTGATCCCTGGGTTGGGAAGATCCCGTGGAGTAGGGAATGGCAACCCACTCCAGTATTCCTGCCTGGAGAATCCCCATGGACAGAGGAGCCTGGTGGGCTACAGGCCACAGGGTCGCAAAGAGTCAGACATGACTAAGTGACTAAGCACATGCACACACATGGTACTAAATTGTATACAGCTATTAGAATATCATAAAATTTCTCACCCCTTTCCAGACCAAAGATCAGAGGGAGAAATGAAAATGAAATGACTTATCAGTGACTTTACTTTTCTACAATATTTTAATCAACTTGTCACTTCTTATCCAAGATAATTTTGTGATATACAAAAGAAAAAAGAACAGCGTGTTAAAACTGTTATGTTGCATATGAGTTTGGCTTCATAAAATATATTTTAGGTCTTTTCACACCGTGACTTGAAAACACTGTATATCAATGAAGAGAGGAGAGAGCAAATTTGGGTACTTCTCACTCGTGAAGTTTTAGTTGTATTTTATAACTACGTTTATTTTAATTTCTCTTAAAGTAACTCTACTATCATTGAAAGAAGTTCGCACTAAGAAGTAATGGACTAGGCCTTGGATCAAGGATGACTCAAGGTCATATTAGGGAACAATTTTAGAAAAAGTGCATTTCCAGACACATTTAAATCCATTACTAACCAGGAAAAGCTAAGTTTCTCCCAAAGCCTCTAGAGCTGGGAAAGACGGCAAAGCACTCTACTTGGAAAATAATGCTTCAAGAGACATTGCCCAGAGAGAGACAAATACGCTGACAAGTTCAGATGCAGAGTATACAGTCCACCCTTTATATAAAGGAGAGGAAAGGACAGGGAATTCAGTGGCAGCCCAGTGGTTAGGGCCCCATGCTTTCATTGCGAAGGGATGAGGGTGCAGATTCAATCCCTAGTCAGAGAACTAAGATCATGCAAGCTGCCCAGCAGGACCAAAAACTAAAAAAGGAACAAGGAAACCAAACTTATCTGGGACAGCACATGAGCTGTAATTGTTCAGTCCCTAAGTCAGGTCTGTCCCTAAGTCAGGTCTGACTCTGCAACCCCATGGACCGCAACATGCCAGGCTCCTCTGTCCCTCACTATCTCCCAGAGTTTGCACAAATGCATGTCCATTGAGTCGATGATTCCATCCAACCATCTCATCCTGTCTCCCCCCTTCTGCCTTCAATCTTTCCCAGCATCAGGATCTTTTCCAATGAGTTCGCTCTTCCAATAAATATTACCTTGCTGACTTCTTGCATTTTAAACAATACGCTCATGTTACTTTTCCCTTGATAAATTCAGTCAGCTCTGAGCAAATAAGTTGCTGAATTTTTCGAAGACTTAGAAACAAATGTCTACATTTTTCTTTGTTCTATTCCTGTCTCCATTCTTGTCAGACACTGGGTGTGATATTTTGAGCACTACCCAAGATCTGAAAATAAATTTTAAAAGTAAACATAAGTTTATTATTAGAAAGGCTTATTTGTATACTGTAGACAAGACAGGAAACAAAACTAAGCAAAAATAAGGGTGGGAGGAAATTCCCTGGAGGCCCAGGGGGGCTGAGTGCTTCCACTGCGAGTGGTCCTGGGTTCCACCCCTGGAGGGGGAACTAAGATCCCTCAAGTCTCTGCACCGCTGCGAAAAAAAGGTGTGTGTGGGAGGGACATCACTATTATCGTACATACTTTGCAGACAACACCCCCCCGCGCAAAAAAAAAATCCCCTTTAAAAAGTAAAAACACAAGCTACAACTTGGATCTTCTAATAAAGTATCAATCGCTTTCCACATTAATAAATGCTTTCCACATTACTAAGTCCACGTTTAGCGACTCCATGGACTGTAGCCGTCCAGGCTCCTCTGTCCCTGGGATTTCCCAGGCAAGAACACTGGAGTGGGTTGCCATTTCCTTCTCCATGAATGGAACCCGTGTATCCTGCACCGGCAAGCCATTCTTTACCACCGAGCCAACCCGGAAGCCCTATATTAATAGTCACACACAGAATTATTTTAAGTGGCTGCAGAGCATTTAGATGTACCACAAAGCAGTCCATGCATGGGGTCGCAGAGTCGGACAGGATGTAGCGACTGAACAACAAAACTCACAGCCGACTTCCTGCTGCTGGGCATTTTATTTCGGCCTACTCAGTACAAACAGGTGTGGGCGACCCAGACATCACTGGAAGGACTCAGGAACGTCTTTAACTCTTCCCTAGGAGTCCAGCAGAATCTGACGGTGCCCCTTTTCCCCACAACAGGAGACTATTTGGGCATTATTAGAAAAAAATAAAAAAATCCCCTCTTGACGGGCAAAATGCTCTGTCCTTGCGTTTCGTGTGCGTTCCAGCTTATCTTGGAGCGGCCGACGTGGCCGCAGGCCCCGAGCCGGGATCCGCCTCCAGGAAGATCTGACCTCCGCCAAGGGGACGCGGGGGAAGGGCGCTCGGGCCGGCGGGCGCGCGCGTCGGGGCGTGCACGCACACGCACGCGCCCTCGCGTTCGTGCGTGCGCGCCCTCGCGGACGTGCCTGTGCGCGTGCGCATCGCCCGTCGGGCGCCGGGAACCGCGGCTGCGCGGGCTGCACCAGGTGCAGGTAGTGGCCGCTCGCCCCTCTTTGGCTTTCGCGCTCCGGGGCCCCATCGGGTCGGGGGCGGGTGCGGAGAGCAGCGTGGAGGACCAGGGCCTGCTGTCTGTTCCTCTCTCCACGCTCTCCTCGGGTGTCTGAGGCGGTGCTGGGAGTTGGCCACCGTCCCTTGTCCCCGGCCTCCCCTCGCCCTTGTCCTTCGCGGTCGCAGAAATCCTGATTCCCTGCTGAGGATCCAAAAAGTCCTCTCACCCCTACCTCGAACACTACGGCCCGAAATGTGTTTTACGCCGCTAACACCAGGAGCATTAAATGTAATACGGTCTTGGTCATCCTGCAAAAGGATGTTTTCCGCAGTCCGTATCAGGCCAGGAACGCCCGTGTGTTTTCCATAGTCAAGTTCTGTTTATGTGATTCGAATGAATCGTCGTTTCACTCCTTTGTCTTCTAATATCTTAGGGTAATTGGAGTCTGAAAAGGGCTGCGTCCAAACAGGTGGTTCGATGATAAGTATAAATTAAAATGACATAACGTTATTTTTCCCTGCGTTCCCTTAACAGCTCACAACCGAGCGCCTGAAAACCACACCGTGGATGTTGTTTCTTAGACCTTTTAAGGTGTTTTAAACCACAGTGACCATACCTGCTGGGCGTGTTGTGGTCTGTTACAGGAAAGGTGCTGACCCTCTGAATCTCAACCATGCTGTCAGACGGCTTGCAAAGTTTCCTAAGGATTACCAAACGTCACCTGATACGTGCAGGATCATGCCAGCGATTAATAAATGAAAGGCGGTTCTTGGCAAGCGCGCCAGCACCCGGATTGCGTCGGCGAGTCGTCGTCACCGGCATCGGCTTAGTGACCCCTCTTGGCGTTGGAACTCAGTTGGTGTGGGACCGCCTTGTCCGGGGAGAGAGTGGAATAGTCTCCCTGACTGGCGAGGAGTACCAGAGCATCCCGTGCAGCGTTGCCGCTTATGTGCCAAGAGGTTGTGATGAAGGGCAGTTCAACGAGCAAAACTTTGTGCCCAAGTCAGACACCAAGGCCATGTCGCCTCCCACGGTGATGGCCATCGCGGCCGCTGAGTTAGCCTTAAAAGATGCGGGCTGGCACCCTCGGTCAGAAGCTGACCAGGCGGCTACAGGTGTCGCAATCGGCATGGGAATGGTTCCTCTGGAGGTGATTTCCGAAACCGCTTGGACGTTTCAGACCAAAGGTTACAGTAAAGTCAGCCCATTCTTCGTCCCTAAGATTCTGGTCAACATGGCAGCAGGCCAGGTCAGCATCCGCCATCAGCTCAAGGGCCCCAACCACGCGGTCTCCACGGCCTGCACCACCGGGGCTCACGCGGTGGGAGACTCGTTCAGGTTCGTAGCCCACGGAGATGCGGACGTGATGGTGGCCGGGGGCACGGATTCTTGCATCAGCCCCCTGTCCCTCGCGGGCTTCGCCAGAGCCCGCGCTCTGAGCACGAACGCGGATCCGAAGTCCGCCTGTCGGCCGTTTCACCCCCGGAGGGACGGGTTTGTAATGGGAGAAGGCGCGGCCGTGCTGGTCCTGGAGGAACACGGGCATGCGCTCCGCAGAGGGGCCCGGGTCTACGCCGAGATCCTGGGCTACGGACTCTCCGGGGATGCCGGCCACATAACCGCCCCCGACCCTGGAGGAGAGGGCGCCTTCAGGTAAAGACTGCTCGTTTGTTCCCGTTTCTTCAGATGAGACCCTTGGGGTCTCAACTTAGGCGAAATGGTCGTATCCGGCCTTGGTGCGCTGTCTCTGTTTTAGACTGAACAGTGTTTTCTTTGCCTTACCGTGTTTGAAAACGTTTGAATATCCTCTTGAGTTTTATTGAGTAGTTGCTGGTACTGGAAATGTCAAGCGTAGCAGCCAACTGGATGAGGAGACGGTCGTGTTTCGCTGAAACCCTTCATCACACTTCTGGTTATACTCTGAGCTACCTCTTAAGGAAATCGAGGCAGCCCGGAACTGAATAAGGAGGTGTTAACATCCGTGAGATTTTCAGAGGTTTTCCCAGAGAAAAGTTTTATTTGTTTTTTTTTTTGAAATATTTTACTTTTAAATTTGTCTGTTTGGAGGTTTGGCTTTGTACTTCTTCATTCACTTAGAATTCTTATGGCCTGAATAAGAAGATTTTGAAAGATATTTGAAGCATTAAAGTGATGGCACGGACATTTTTTTAGATTATTGGCAAATATGCAAAGCTTTACATTTAAGTGTGAAACAAAAAATTAAAACATAGTTATAAATATTTTCTCCTTATTTTAACTCTGTATGCATTCTCCACTGATAAGAAATTCCCCAAAGAAAAATCATTCTGGGGTTGAGTCTACCTTACTTTTTCCTCTAGGAAAAAAGGACAGTTCAAATAAAATGGAAATATGTTTTATTAGAGATTGTAAAATCCATAGGTTTATATGTTTATATCACGGTGATGAATCAGTCCAGGGTACTGGGGGTGCCTTGGTATTCCCATGTAGAGGGCATTCTAGTGCACGTGGGAATCCAAGATGCTGTTCTGTTATGGGAACATAAAGGGTTCTTTTCATCCAGTGTACTTGGATATTTCTGTAGCCATTATCTGTAGTCATACGGACAATGAGTGCGTGTTCATTCAGTCATGTTTGACTCTTTGTGACCCCATGGACTGTAGCCTTCCAGGCTTCTCTGTCCATGGGGATTCTCCAGGCAAGAATGCTGGAGTGGGTTGCCATTTCCTTCTCCAGGGGATCTTCCCCACCCAGGGATTGAACCCGTGTCTCCTGCTTTGGCAGATGGGTTCTCTATCACTGAACCACTGGAGAAGCCCACAGATGCTGAATACCTTGTTAAAATGAAATGTCGTTCTGATGAGTTCAACTGCTTTTTTCTTATTTATTAGATGCATGGCCGCTGCTGTAAAAGATGCAGGCATCCAACCTGAGGAGGTATCCTACATCAACGCACACGCTACTTCCACGCCTCTGGGAGATGCCGCTGAAAACAAAGCCATCAAACAGCTTTTCAAAGACCACGCGCACGCCCTTGCCGTCTCCTCCACCAAGGGGGCCACGGGGCACCTCCTGGGGGCTGCCGGGGCTGCCGAGGCCGCCTTCACCGCCCTGGCTTGTTATCATCGGAAACTGCCGCCTACTCTAAACCTGGACTGCACAGAGCCGCAGTTTGATCTCAATTACGTGCCACTCAAGGCACAGGAATGGAAAGCTGAGAAAAGACGAATTGCACTCACCAATTCCTTTGGTTTCGGCGGTACTAATGCAACACTTTGTATTGCTGGCATGTAGGACAAATCACTTGTAATTAAATATTGATGTTTTTAACCGTTATAAACTGCATTGAGAAATAATACATTTATATAAATGCATATTTTTATATAACAATACCCAGGCACTGTTTATTCTTGTCCGGGTTTCTCAGCCTTGGCACCGTGGATGTTTTGCGCAGGGTGCTTCTTTGTTGAGGAAAGAGGGGGCTGTCCTGTACATTGTAGGATGCTTTACAGCATCCGAGTTCCCGCCCACTAGATTCCAGTGCCCCCTCCTTCCCCAGCGGTGACGACCAAAAATGTCTCTCAGTGCTGCCACCGGTTTCCTGGGAGGCTGGGGGCACAGACGTGAGATGTTAACAGGCTGTGTGTGTTACCTTCCTGTTGACCTTTGCCATAGCACTTTATCTCCTATGTGCCCAAGTCTCCAGCCATGTTCTTTCATTGACCCTCAGTCGTAATTCTCACCGGCACACAATTCGCTCAGTTGAAGTTTTTTAAGAGCCAGCTGTGAATGTGGTTTTGTGTACTGGCCACCAAGGATGAAGTGGTTCCCTAAAAGCAGCTGAGGCCTTAAGGGTGAACAGGTCTCAGCTGGGATAGGGGGACGTAAGGAAGAACATTCCAGCCAGGAGGCATAGTTTGGAAAGACTGGGAAATTTAGAAAGAGCATCAGCACAGAATGTCAATACATGTAGCCTGAGAAGCAGGCAGGAGGGAAAGTCAGAAAGTCTGGTGGAAATCAGGTCACAAAGAAACTTAACTTTTAAAAATAATTTTGTTCTTTCATATATATTAGGAATTATATATTATCATATATATTTTGTTCTTCTTTCATGTATGTTATATGTATACATATTATTTATTTATTTATTTGGCTACACTGGGTCTTCGTTACAGCATGTGAGATCTTAGCTGCAGCATGTGGGATCTAGTTCCCTGAGCAGGGATTGAACCTGGGCCCCTTGCATTGGGAGCACAGTGTCTTAGCCACTGGACCACCAGGGAAGTCCCAGAACCTCATAAGCTTTATTAAGGCACTGAGAATAGTTGGAAGCCATTGCATGTTTGGGGTGTTACGATGGTTCTGCAACCTGTCAAGTTGGCCAGGCTGAACTATGAATACGTTTCCCAGAATTCGCTCTCCCGTATGTTTGGTCAGGGCTGGCCCCAAGAGATTCTTGTAGGCGATTCGCAGGGTGCAGGGGAAGCAGCAATCATTTTGTCGCTCACACGGGTTGTGGCTTTGCTGGCTGACAGCCTTGAACTGAGGCGGCGGCTGAGCCTGAAAATTGAGGCATAATTTATGTGCAGTAAATTGTACCCATTTCAAGTATACAGTCAAAAAAGTTTGATAAAAATAGTTCCACTTGTGGAACTGCCACCTCAGTCAGAATATAGGGCGTTTCCAGGAATTCCCTGGTGGTCCAGTGGTTAGGACTCCACGCTTCAGCTGCACAGGGCATGGGTTCCATCCCTGGTTGGGGAAACAGGATTCTACAAGCCATGCAGTGCAGCCAAAAACAATAAATAAATAAATAGAATCCTGAGGATTTAAGATAAAAGAGCATAGAGCATTTCCATCACTGTGAAAATCTCCCCGTGCCCCTTTGCAGTCAGTCTCCCTACCTCCAGAAGAGCTGTCTGTCACTGTAGATAAGATTTGCCTTTTCTAGAATTTTATATAAATGGAGTCCTATAGAATGAATGCTCCTTGGCCCCTGAGCTGTGCATGTATCGTGGCCACTGTGCTGCACCCCTTGTACCAGGGGTCTACTCCCAGCTGGTTCAGGGGACAGCTCCTTCCGGCTCCTGCGGGCCTCCCTTTCTGCAGGAAAATTCGGAAGAGGACAGTCAGTGGGATCAGCAGCAGCCCCTGGCCCTGCCTCTGTTTCCAGGCGTGCCCTGGTCGGGAGCCACCCTCTCCCTAAGCCACTGTTCTTTCTAAATTCCCCTCACCCTCAGCCATTATGTTGGCAGGACTTGGCAGTTTGCCTGGTGACTCAAATCTTTACTCCTGGAAGCCAGCCCTTGGCAGTCCCACCACACACCCTTCTCAGACAGCAGTTGCTTCGGGGTCAGAGAGCCCTGGCATCAGGAAGCCTGGGGGCACCAGGAGGCACCTAGGTGGACCGCCAGGATGGCGTCCACGTCCCCCCATCCCACTGCGAAGAAGCACTGCCTCCCCTAGCTGGTCGGGGTCAAATCCCACGGCCAGTATGCTGACTTTCTGGTCCCTGGGGCACTGGGAGGCCAGAGTGTCCTGGCTCTAATAAGACACTGGCTGTGTGCCCTGGCCAGAGAGTGTGTCCCCTTTGGAGATCAGAGCTTTAACTCTGTGGAGCTCAGGGTGACAAGAATGGAAACCATGAAGTTCCTCACTGTGATTAGATCAGTGGGGCTGCTGGTAAGTGGGTCACTCCTGTTCCCCATGGCCCTTTCTGTACCCAGTTGTTCTTACTGGGGACTTAGCCACGAACAGTATTCCTCATAGCTCAGTTGATAAAGAATCTGCCTGCAATTCAGGAGACTCAGATTTGATTCCTGGGTCGGGAAGGTCCCCTGGAGAAGGAAACAGCAACACACTCCAGTATTGTTGCCTAGAGAATCCCATGGACAGAGGAGCCTGGTGAGCTCTTTCCATGGGGTCCGGAAAGTCAGACACGAGTTAGCAACGAGAGAGAGAGAGAGAGAGAAAGAAAGAGAGAGAGAGAGAAGTCTTTGATTTAAGCAGATGCTACATCCTGAGGATGGGTACCACATCCCTTCAGGAGCTGCATCTAAGCTGGTGATTCAGGGTCCCTTTGGAAGGCAGTTCAGCCCTCTGAGGAGTAACCTGTGGCTTGGACAATGGGGACCTGGAAGCGGATGTTCATGAATAACCCCTTGTGTGGTCAGGATATATGGAGAGACGTTTGCATCCCCCTCCAAGAGCCTGGGGCACCTCACTTGTCTTCCATGTCCCCACTTATGAGGTGCTGACACCCCTGGCAGTTGGGAGGCTGATGCCCCAGGCTGGGTACCAGCCCTGGTTACTGGCCCTTCGGCAGAATCATCAGTAGGTGGGATGCACAGGAAGGGCATCCACCGCAGCGCCAGGATGGGGTGGCGTGTTGCCAGGACCCTGCATTGCCCTTGAAATACACTGAGTTGGTTAATGCAGCATCAGCATGAACAGTGCCCATGGCAGCTGCCAGAGGAGTCCGGGGCCACCCCCGCCACAAGGGACGGGCTGGCAACCGGATTATTTCAACTAAGTGAGGGTTCTAAATATGCCTTGATTTGCGTGGACACTGCTTCTGCTCTAACTCAAACTTTCCCGCCGCCGCGTGAACCAGGCCGCCACCCTCGGGTGATCAGAGAAGCGGAGTGCCATGAACTGACTCCCTCGTCAAACAGTGACGGGGGGACACGTGTCAAAGGCCGGGATATGTGAGACTAGCAAAGGAGCATGATGTTCCAAGGAGGTTCCCTCTGCCCTCAAAGCTGCAGGCGGCAGATTAAATCACTAACAGGTCCAACCACCTTGCCTGGGTGGACTAAGACGCTGTCCCGGACTTTATGCACTTGGGTGATCAACCGGCAGGGACTGTTGCCCCCTAGGCCAGCCTGGGGGCCCTGCTGAAAATCACAACCCCGTGAAGGACTGAAGTGTCAGCAGACAGCAGTGCCTTGGTTCTCACCGTGGGTCAACGTGCTGTGCTGCTGGGAGAACCAAGCCCCCACGCCGGGGACAGGTGGTGTCCAGGGGGATCTGCAGTGGGACATCCCACCCAGGGAGGAGCGTTGCGTCCTGCTCCCGTGTCCAGGGGGAACCCTTGTGGTGCTGCCAGCTGGCTGTGGAAAAGCAGCATTCCCGGAGTGGAACGTGCACCCACTGAGAGAGGGGTCCTGGTCGGGTGGACCCCACCCCAGTCCATCTCACACCTGACTGGGCTGCCTCCTCCGGCCAGCATGTGTGATGTGCTCAACCAGGTCAGGTCCTAAAGCTGCCCAACTCCCCCTCCTCGAGGACAGGCGGGCCTGTTCTCTTCATCCCTCCATCGGCTTGGATGCTAGTTTAGCCCATGTAGAAGCCCTTCCCCAGTTCACCCAGCAAGCCTTGAATGAGAGCTGGCAAAGCCAGCCCTCCTTGTATAGCAAAATGCCTCTAAGGAGAAAAGCCGTTCTCCAAATTAAAATGGCCTGGGACGTTCTCACTGCTTCACAAGGAGTTGCCTGTGTGTTTGTTATCGAAACACGATGTTGTGTGTTCACACCTGATGGATCTGTGAGTGTGTCTTCTTTATTAAAGTCACATGGAGACACAAGCGAACACCCTGAGTGATCCACCCACAGCCAAGGGAACTTTGGTAAATCCGTGGTTTGGATCATGCGACTCTTGATGGGGAAAAGGTGTTACTTAATTTGGGAATCGTTCTGATCTCTGTTTTCTCTCCATGTGCCTATTGCTGCCAAACAAGCCACAAGCCGTCTTGATGCTGGTGAAATGGCTTGCTGAGCTCTCAGAGCCCGTTGGAGGGGGTCGGGGTGCAAGGGGGGTTGGAGGAGTCACTGGGGAGACCTGGAGTGTCAAGGGGGGTCTTAAAGAGGATGTGACCCTTGAGCTGGCCCCAGACCATCAGAGGCTCCTCAGTCCCTCCCCGACCTTGAAATGTACCTTCCCACCCTCCTTTCCCACGGTGGGATCCATTTGCAAGGATGCAGCCTGGAGAGAGAGCAGTGAGGTGTTGAGACCTTATGGACTGAATGCATGACTGAACCAGTTAAGGTCGCTGCGGGAACGTTGAGATCTGGCGGGAGGGTGGAGACATGCCTGGTCTTGCGACACCCAAGCCAGTCCTCCTTTGTACATTCCCTTGCTTATTAAATCTGCCACCTACCTGCCTGGGTTTGGTTCCTCCTTGCCTTCAGTGTTTGGGGGCCAGCTTCAGATTTTGCCCGGGGAATGCCTGAGTTTTTGAGCCAGCACTCATAAGCTGCGTTGTAAGGAGTCCCGTGCCTGTGGACTGGCAGTCCGCCAAGCTGGCAGGAAAGGCAAACCCACGCCTGGGATTGGAATCCTCACCTGTGAGGATGCCTTTTTTTTTTTTTTTGGCCATGCTGCATGACATGTGGGATCTTAGTTCCCTGACCAGGGATATAGAGCCCACGCCCACTGCCTTGGTAGTGAAGGGTCTTAACCACTGGATCAACCACCAGGGAAGTCCTGACACCAATGAGCATGGCCCGCAGGCCCTCCCGTTGCAGCTTGCTGGGACATACAGAGGCAGCGGCAGCTGATCCATCTTGGTAACTGGGAGTCCACAGTGCTGTCTATGGCCCCCATCTCTGGGACAGTGACACTTCTGACACCTCTTGTGTAAATTCTGGGTGGCCAGGGACAATGGCTGACAGCATCAGCCGACCGAGTCGTTTTATCTCCCAAGTTGTTCAATGGATAAATGTGTGGATGTTTCTGGTGGGTGTGAACATGTGATATGCAAGTCTGCACTCTCCATGGAGGGTCTGTGTGTGCCTCTGCGTGCCTCCACCCCAGATTGTCTCGTCTCTGATCTTCCAGGTTTTTTTCTTTCCAGACCCCTGACTAAAGCCCAGACCTTTGGCTACTGTCCAGGAATACTGAAACAGTCTCACTTCTGTGCAAAGTGAAGGACCAGAGGCATTGTTTGCAGCTCTGCCCAGTGGAAAGTGTCCCTCTCAGCGTCTTTCAAGTATGCTCCGTGTTGAAAGATAAACTTAGGCATTTCAAATATTTTAAGAGTTTATTTGAACATTTTTTGATTCAAATCAGCCAGCACCAAACTGTGTTTAGGCAGCTTCACCGGCTGGGGCTCAGAGGCTGGCTTGTAGGAAGTAAGGCAGGGACGTGCTGGTTGGATACAGCTTAAAGCCCGGTTGGCTAAATGTGATTGGTTGTCCTTAGTTTCACTTTAATAACCTTCAGGCATTTCAGCCTTAGATTTTGGTTTGCTGACTCAGGCTGCCAGGACATTGGAGCCATATCAGTCTAACAGCCTCCTATTTGATTAACACCATGAATACGGCTTAAATGCAGCTGCCATCTGTTTTCAGCTTGAACTAGTGCAAGGAATATTTAGGAGACAGAATCGGAGAATTGAAGGATTTGGTAAATGATTTCCCTTGTCTTCCTTCCCAAAGTATTTGCTTCCCTTATAATCCTCTGAATTTTCTATTCTCTCCTAGAGCTTAAATTCTACCAGAGTAGGATTTTTTTTTTTTTTTTGGGCTGTGCTGCTTGGCATGCGTGATCTTAGTTACCTGACCAGGGATGGAACCCGGGCCAATGGCAGTTGAAGTGCAGACTCCTAACCACTGGACTCCCAGGGAAGCCCCCAGAGTAGGGATTTTTGCTGCTATGATCCCTGGCGTCTAGAACAGTACCTGGCACAAAGTGTGTTCCTGATAAACATTTGCTGAATGAACAAACGAGTGGATCTCAGAAAATTACTCCACCAACCATAAGACTAGTTGGAGGCACCCATGATTCTTCCCCTGTTTGCTTTCCCACAGCTCCTCCTTCCAGAACTTAACTTACTGTGTCCTCCAAATATCACCTGCACAGCACTGCCTTCACCTCCAGTACAGCTGATAGTCTCCCCGAGTTCCTGCAAGAGCCAAATCTCTGGTCCTCCTGCCTCCACCTTCATTGCTTCCCAAGCACCATTCATTTTGTTAGGGAATTGTTGACTGAAACTACGTGCCTTGCTCAGGCATGATGATGACCGTTTGCATGAGTTGTCTCCCAACAGGAGGCCCTGAAAGAAGCAAGGTGCTGCTCCTGGGAGGGTTCAGAGGGAACAAAAGGAGGGAGAAGATGCCAACCCATAGTATGCCAAGCTCCCAGAATCCTTTGGATTGGAATCCATCTTGGCTGAGAGAAGCACTCGCCATGAGGAAGGACCCTGAGTAAGAACAAACATGGGACAAGCAAGATGACTGGCCAGAGACAACCCAGAAACTAAACCATCACCGTGAAACCTGCGGCTGTGAGCCACGTGGCAGGGCAGTTCTCCTGGGCTCCCCTGCTCTCTCCTGGGTTCTCCTGGGCTCCCCTACGCTCTCCTGGGTTCTCCTGGGCTCCCCTATGTTCTCCCCCCAGGCGCCCCTTCCCAATAAAACCTCTTGCTTTGTCAGCATGTGTGTCTCCTCAGAAAATTAATTTCTGAGTGCTCAACAGGAGCCCATTCTGGGGCCCCGGAAGGGCCTGCCACGATTTCAGTCACTGCTGACTGAATTGATCTTTTTCTGATGTAAATCAGATCATGCCTTTTCTCGGCTGGAAAGCTGCCTGTGGCTGCCCACCTCAGAGTGGATGAAAGGCAAACATCGGCCAGCTCCGGCTGGCCTCATACTGCTTGCATCCAAGCCACACTGTGTTCTTTTGCTTCCTCAGACGAATCAAGCTCCTTTCCGCCTGTCTTTGCTCTGCTCTGTCCGTTTTCATTTGTGTGCATATTGGCTTCCTCCTGACGTTCAGGTTTCTGCAAAACGCCTCTTCCTGGGAGAGTCTTCCCTAGCGCCCAGTCGGAAGGACACCCCCTATCTCTCTCCATCCCAGAGCCCTGTTTTATTCCTTCATATCTCTTATCACTATTAGAAATGATCTCCTTTTAAAAATATTTTTTTCTGAGCTTTTAAATTCCTCTGTTAGAATGAAAACTTTTTGAGAAGAGAAATCTTATTGTTCTTGGGAACAAAAATCGTATTCCCAGAATCCAGCCAAGCATGCGGCACACACACGTCAGCACACACCCACCCACCCCCCAATACAAACAGAAAAATGTTAGCTCTAATAGTGACTTAAAATATCTCTGTTTCAGGAAGACAGCAATGAAGAGCAGTTTGTTCATGACCTTGGAAAAACCAAGAGAGTTGTTTTTACCGTCACTAGTAAGTCCAGGGGGTGGAACTCTTGGCTGCGGTTAGCAGAGGCTGTAATGCTTTTCTCTGTCTAGTTATTGAGGCTCAGCTTTGATCTCTGGGACCAAGGAGGAAAGGTCATGGATATTTTGGTAGTTTCTTTAGAATTGCTTGAAAGCAATGTACCTTGAATTTTAAAAGCCTAATTATGTTGTTTTGAACAAAAATGTCTTTAGCTTGGGGCTCAGCCAGTTTTTTTCTGTAAAGAGCTGGAGAGTTAATATTTTTGGCTTTATGGGCCATATGGTCTCAGTTGCTGCTTCTCAGTTCTGCCCTTCTGGTGCAAAGGCAGCTATAAGCAATACTTAAGCAAGCGGCCGGGGCAGGCCATGACCTGGGGCGGGAGCTGGAAGTGGGAAGGCAGATGTGGTCAGTGGGCTGTAGTTGCTTAATTCCTGCTCGAAGTCTTCAAGGAAGCGCATTTTCAGAGATGTTCAGCCAGCTAGTCTTTCTGTGCCAGTAGGGGATCCAGAAACTTTGCAGCATAAATTTAGAAAGCTGGATTTGGGGACTGGAATGGTAACAATAATTGTAATAGCAATAACCGATGTGACAGAGGATGAGATGGTTGGATGGCATCGCTGATTCAATGAACATGAACATGGGCAAACTCCAGGAGATGGTGGGGGACAGGGAAGCCTGGAGTGCTGCAGTCCATGGGGTCACGGGGTTGGACATGACTTGGTGCCTGAACAACAACAACAATGCTTATGTAGTATGTGGGGCAGTATTTCAAGTACTTTTCTTAACACCTTCTAATTTCATCTTCATGATGTTACTGAACCTGGGTCCACCTGCCTGAGTGCCCAGTTAAAGCCAATCTGCTGACACCAGGCTCTGGTGAAGGAAAGCACAGTCTCTATTGCAGAGCATCCGACAAGGCATCCAGGGGCAGCTATTTCTCTGGAAGCCCAAACTTCCTGATGGGTTTCAGGATAGCATTTTTAAAGGTCAGGTGTGGTGTTTCAGCTTTCTGTAGGGAAGTGCTCCCACCTGGGTCTTTCCCACTTAAGGCTTATGGGATCACTGTGGAACATGTGAAATTAAACTTGGCATATGTGTGCTTTACAAGAGGCAAAAAATAAAAATAAAAAAATTAAAAAATAAAGGTCAGGTGTGGGAGGGGAGTTGCAGTTTTTGTGATCAATCAGCTCATGATTGATGAGCCTCTGATTGCTCATCAACCACCCTCTGATTGCTTTAAATCATTATTTAAGAAAAAGGAGGAAAAACCCCTCCTTTTTCTCATCCATAAATGGAGTTGTTACTGGAACAAACTTGGGTCCACTTTCTGCCTCGCAGCAAAGCCAACTTACTGACACTGGGTTGCGGAGAAAGGAAAAGAGACAGTGTTCATTGCAGGGCACCTAGCAAGGAATATGGGCAGCTCATGCTCAAAGGGCCCAGACTCCCCAATGCTCTTCAGGGGAAGGTGTTAAAGGCAGCCTCTGAGGGGAGGGCTGCAGGGTGCATGACTTTCTTCTGGTTAGCTTGTGGGAGGTGACAGGGTGATGTTTCAGGGATCTTAATCATCAGCGTTCTGGTTCCCGCTAATCTGGGCTCTTGTTCTTGTGCTCAGCCTATAGTGATTATCCTCCACCTGGGTTGGGGGAGGTCTCAGCTCCTGCAGAACTGTTCAGAAATAGGCATAGATCAGTCGCTCAGTCTTGGCAACCCCATGGACTGCAGCACGCCAGGCCTCCCTGTCCATCACCAACTACCGGAGCTTACTCAAACTCATGTCCATCGAGTCGGTGATGCCATCCAGCCATCTCATCCTCTGCCCCCATTCCCTCCCAGCATCATGGTCTTTTCCAATGAGTCAGCTCTTCACATCAGGTGGCCAAAGGATTGGAGTTTCAGCTTCAGCATCAGTCCTTCCAATGAACACCCAGGACTGATCTGTTTTAGGATGGACTGGTTGGATCTCCTTGCAGTCCAAGGGACTCCAAGAGTCTTCTCCAACACCACAGTTCAAAAGCATCAATATGCATCGGATTGTTATGTATTTTTCTTGAGGAGGAACGTAGGAGGGTTTCATCACTGTACTGTTGTCATTCTTTTTCTTCTTTAACTGCTTTCTTTTGTTTCTGGGATCTCATGTTTCCCTAATTAGTAACTGCACCTGCCTTTTCTTTGGAGCTTAGGGAAGGTCTAAGAGACTAAAGCCTTTTTCTATAAACAACAAATGGGGACACAGAGGAGCTTTTGTACCCAGGAGGGTCCCACAGGGTGCCGCTTGGTTTCAGAATCAACAGTATTACCCATGCAACAATGGTTTTGAGCCTCAAATAAGGTTATCAATATATTAAGCCTCTATTCTATACAGAGAGTGGCTATTTTGTTAAAAGATGATGTGGACTTTTCCATATTAATGAATTCTCTAGGAGCTTTGTTGCTAAGTCCAGAAAATTCAATTGCTTTGGATTTTATTATTTCATATTTCTATATCTATATAGGTTTATTAATACTATTATTATTACAGTTACTATTATAGTGTCATCCATGTGACCTGTTGTTAAATAGGAGAAAAGCTTTGTCAAGGTAAAAAGCGCCGTATCCAGACATTAATTCCCCTAAAATAAGCAGTGTAAAGCGTAAAGCATTAACAAAGAACCTTAAGACATTCCTTCTGAAGAGATGAAAGATGAGAAAGCTGCCACTCTTGGCTGGCTCAGGCCCACCCCTTCCTAGAGCAGCGGGGGATGAGATGACCTCTCAAGGTTCCTTGTAGCTTGTGGTTTTGTTTTCTGATGTCTGTTTAAAGATTATGCTAATACTGCCGATGTAAAATCCTTTGTACACAGTGATGGTTAAAAATACTGCCTCCTGACCTGAATCTATCTCTGCCTAGTTAAAATTGTATGCTGGAGATTAACAGGACTCAAATGCTCATGTTTTATACAAGTCGTTGGGTCTTTTTCTTCTCCTCTAAAAGATTTCTTGTTATTGTTATATTTTGGACTAAAGCAGAAGGGAGAAGGTTGATAAAAAATGCATTCAGATGCAGAAGGATTTATCTAAGCTTAATTTTTATATTGTGGGTGAGAAAAAGGAATTGAATAATAATGTCAAATACAAAGACCCAGGAGGTGACCCCCCCCCCCCCCCCCCCAGAAAGATATCACCAGAGCAGCATATTAACTAGGAAAGAGGCTTGGGAGCTGAGAATAGAGTTCCCAGATTGGTAAGCCACATGGATCTAATAAGTAACTTGTCTAGAATTTTGGGAGAATAGGCTTTGAAGCCAGCCTAGGAGGGTTTCAGACACCAGTTCTGACCTCTAATTGGCTCTGTGTTCTTGGCAATGTACTTTGTGCTTCTCATCTATAAAATGGGAATAATGATAGAACCTAATTCTCAGGGTTGTTGGGAAGGTTAAAGAGGTAATAAATGTAAAGTGGTTAGCATGTTGCCTGGAATATGTGTTCAATAATAGCAATTAATTAAAAAACATATTACTGTTGTGCTTTATTTTGTTTCCTTTTTGATTTACTTTTCTTTTTTTGCTGCACCATGCAGCTTGTGGGATCTTATCCCAGGGATCAAATCTGAGCCCCACTGCAATGGAAGCATGGAGCCTTAACCACTGGACCATCAGGGTAGTCCTTCTGTACTTTTTATGATGGAAAAATTTTTAATTTTTAAAAATATTTGGAGAGAAATATAATAACCCCACGTATTCATCAGCAGTTACCCATTTACGAGCAATCTTGTCTTACCCAGTGCCCATTCACTTTTCTTATTTCTTCTTGATTATTTTGAAACAGATTACATTCATACATTTTACTTTAAAACATTCCAGTACGTATCTCTAAAATAAAGGTAGCAGAATGCAGTGGTTCAGAATATGCCATTGAGGCATAAATATTATTTTGAAATGAAGTTATATGAGAATAAACTTTTTTTCCCCCTGAACCCTTTTTTACCTGCCTAAGAGCAGAGACTCTCAGAAGAACTCAATGGTGGTAACATTTCCAGGAATGCACACCCAGGGAAGATGGAAGATGAACTCATCACTCAGACGAGAAGCTGGAGCCACATCTAAACAGACATTGTCACAAAACCATACCTGCCGTCTGTTCTCCTGAGGGGCCATTTATCTCTCCTAAAAGTCATTTGTTTTCCCATAAGTGTCCTTTCTCCCCCTCTTCTTCCCCTATTAAGGTTTATTAGTCCCAGACTATAAAGATAAGACACCTTTTTGAATCATGTTCCTTTTTGCTTTGCTTCTTTCTTTCTTTATTTTTGGCTGCACCTTGCAGACTTCTGCCCTTCTGATAACCTTAAAATATATCTGGATCTGTCCACTTTCTGCCCTTTCCCAGGTTCCACTGCCCTGGTCCGAGTCACGCCCTCTCCTGTCCACGCTACTGTCGTGGCCTGTTCGTAAGTCTCCCTGATTCTCTCCTTGAGTCCCTGCCGCCTGTTCTCAGACCCAACAGCCAGGATCACCCTTATAAACCCTAAGCCATTTACACAACTCCTTTGCTCAACCCTTTCAGAATAAGTACTGAAGTCCTTGCAATGGTTCAAAAGCTCCTAAATATTCTACACCACTTCAGCTCACTCTACTCCAGCCTTGTTTTGGTGCTTGGCAGATCTTTATTATCATTTTAAATTAATTTTTATTGGAATATAATTGATTTGCACTGTTGTGTTAGTTTCAGGTGTACAACAAAGTGACGCGCTTATCCATATACACGTGTCCACTCTGTTTTAGATTCTTCTCCTATGTGGGGTATTACCGATTATTGTGCAGAGTTCCCTGTGCTATTCACTAGGTCCTTGTTGTTATGCTGTTTTATATATAGGAATGTGTATGTGTCAATCCCAAATTCCAACTTATGCCTTTTCCTCTTCCCCCTTGGTGTCATAAGTTTGTTTTCTATATATCTGTGACTCTATTTCTGTTTTGTAAATAAGTTCATTTGTACCATATTTTTAGATTCCACATGTAAGCCATATCATATGATATTTGTCTTTCTCTTTCTGACTTACTTCCCTTAGTATGATAATCTCCAGGTCCATCCATATTGCTGCAAATGGCATTATTTCTTTTTTATGGTTGAGTAGTGTTCCATTGTGTGTATGTACCATATCTTCTTTATTCTTTATCCCGTTGATGGTGGCTGAGATGGTAAAGAATCTGCCTGCAATGCAGGAGACCTGGGTTTGATCCCTGGGTCAGGAAGGTCCCCTGGAGAATGGAAAGGCAACCTGCTCTAGTATTCTTGCCTGGGAAATCCCATGGACAGAGAAGCCTGGTGGGCTACAGTCCACGGGGTGGCAAAGACTCAGAGACAACTGAACAACTAACACTTGCTGTACAAAAGAAATTCACACAATGTTGTAAATCAATTTAAAAAATCATTCTTCTTCACCCAAGCTTGTTTTGACAGCCCATCTGAAGTACCTGGATTAATGCCACCTTTGGTGAGATTTGAAAGGCCTGCCTTTAAGTATTTTTTAAAATGTTTACATTAGCCCCCCCTTTATAGATGAGAAAACCAAGCCTTAGGTGACCTTGTGACATTCTGAAAGTCAGTTAGTAAATGGCAGAGCCAAGATTTCTGGCTTCAAACTTTATGCTCATGATACTTAGTTAGCACTAGAGTGGCGTGTGGTGTGCTGAGTGGGATGGGGTGGGGATGATGGGGGGGGGGGTGTTCGGCCCAGTAGATAAGAGGAGAATTGGACAGGGAAAGGAAGGGATCCTGGAGGCCCAGACTTGCCCAAGTGTTTTCCTGCTGTGGGGTAACAGGGCCGTGTTTGATTACCAGGGGCAGGTCAGTCCTTGGGCGGGGTGGGGGCAAAAGAGGAGAGTTAGGGCAGGGGTGGTGTTGGCAGCCCTACTGACTGGACTCTTTGCTTGGAAGCACCAGGATACCTTTCCTCAAACTGATTTCCAAAGGGCACAGCCTCAGAGGCACCGGAGCTGGGGGTGGAGAAAGTCACTTGAGCTGGCCGTGGCCTTCCACCTCACCTGCAGGATGGCTGGACTCAGCCTGACTCAGGATGTGGCAGGTACCGTCTCCACCTGGTTGAGATGGGAAATGTCTAAAGAGCAAGGGTTCTGTTCATTTCCATTCTGCTCTTCCTGTCCACATGGGAGGGGAAGTGAGATGTCATGGAAAGAGAACAGGCTCTGGATTCAAAAAACTGACTCTGTCATTTGCCACCCAAATTATTTGTTTCCTGTCTATAAGAAGGAGTTAAGGTGCCAACAGTACTTATAAATATTCATTCACTTTTGGAACATTTATCGGCATCTTTTATAGGTAAAGAAGTGTACATGATAAGTGTCAAGGATACGATAGTTTGAAGTTCCTGGCATATACTTGCTGTTGAATAAATAGTAGCTGTTATTATTGTTATTATGATCACTGGTTTACATGAGTGAATTAGCAGTGAGTCTTCTGGAAGGGTAGTATACAAATATCACATCAGTTAGCATTCCAACTAACTAGAAGCCCCAGCCTAGTATCTTTGTGAAGCCTTGTCTGCTGGGAATGATTCTTTTCCTCTCTAACTGGAAGTACTGTGTCTTTCTGCAATGGCTGTGTGACTTCTGACAACCCTGGTCAACCGTATCCCAAAAGGAAATTAAACTGCTTGCTCTGAATATCTTTCTGTTTCACGATGCTTGATAGGGATTTGCTAATAATTTCGACCTGGTAAAGAGTCGGTCAGTAGAAAATTAGAAATTTTAATGAGGATTCTCATTAGCTGTTCCTCGAAAATAATGGAGCTATAATCTTACTCAAGATTCTTGGCAAAGCAATTCTCATTTCAGTTCTTACAAGTAATTATTATTTCGTTGTTTATAACACTTTGTATTTCCTTAAATCTTTTCAAATATCTTTTCCATTATTCTTCAGGGGAAAAAAAATTCCCCAGAAAATAAAACCCTTGAGACATCTTAGCATCTTATTCTCTATTTCACAGATGGGGGAATATGGGACAGATCTTTAACAAACACCAGTGTATCCCATTATGCTTATGAAAATGATACAAAGTTCTCTCTTAATGATTAGTCACAAGTAGCACTTACCATTAAAACAAGAAGTACATACATGTACACACACACACACACACACACACACACACACACACACACACAGATAGAAAAGATGCTCTTGGTTTAATGATTATAATGTTCAGTAAGGAAAAACAACTCTGTATGACTTCTTTCCAGAAAATTCATGTGTTGAAGAAACCCAGATTAAAGATGGTGATTTCATCACCTCTTTGCTGGTTTCTTGCCTTCAGAATTCCTGTTTTCCTCCTTGTCTTCTTCATTTCTTCTATTATTTTTTAAAATATAAACCAGCAGATTTAATAATGGTGAGTCTTTTCACGAAGGTGGTGAATGCAAACTCTTCCATTGAGAATGGATGGACAACAAGGTCCTACCATACAGCACAGGGACACATATCCAGTCTCCTGGGATAAACTAAAATGGAAAAGAATATTAAAAAAAAGAATGTATGTATGTATGTTTATAACTGAGCCACATCGCTATACAGCAGAGATTGGCACAACATTGTAAATCGACTTCATCTACTCAGTTCAGTTTGTCAATAACTCAGTCAATTTCAGTCTCATGCAGCTACAAACATTTATTTTTGGCTCATACACTCTGAGTGATCTGGGCTGGTCTGTTCCATGCTGAAGGGGCAACGTCTACCCAGAGTATGTTTTTCTCACGGCAAAGACTCAAGCACAATAGTATAAACGTAATGCACAAGCACATGTGCAGACTTTGCTGGTGGTACGTCTCATCAGCCAAAGAAGGCACAGTGCTGTCCCAAAGCTGGGGGGCAGGGAAGCTTGCTCCGCCTGTCAGGGGGCCGGAGCACGGGTTTGGATGTGTTACCGGTGCGAGTGGAGAGATGGTAAAGCCCTGCAGAGACTGGCAGTGTCTTCCTCTTCCTCTCTTGCCCTGACTCCTCCGACTTGCCTTTAGAGGGGAACAGCACCTGAGCAACTGCAAGACAGGGTCACAGTAAGGACAGCCGCCCAAGGATGTGCCAGGTAGAAATGTGATATCTAAGGAGGCTAGCCAGGGGTTTCACAGAGATGTTAGACTTACGGCCAAGACACTGACATAATTTTCTACCCTTGTATTGCAGCCCTCTGCGGTTACTCTGAGGACCTTCTTGTCTGGAGGTAGCGTCCGTTGCCCTGTCCCTGGGGTCTGGGTCGGCCGGTGGCTTGCTTTGGCCAATGCCAGTCATCACGGGCTTTGCGTGCTCCTGTTCTCACCTTGCCACCAGCACGAGCACGAGCCCGGGCTAGCGGGCTGAAAGGTGAGAAGCCTCTTGGAGCAGAGTCTCTGCTGAAGCCACCACTGGTCAGCCGGAGCACGGCCGACCTGCCAGCTGGCGGCGGACACGAGTGTGCTCGGATCCACGGACTGCACGGCTGACCCAGGCACGGGTGGGAATAATACACGGATATGCTGGTTTTTAATTGAAGTGTAATTGTTTACAAGGTGTGAGCTTCTGCTGCACAGCAAAGTGATTCAGATATGTATTTCTTTATATATATAAATATATATAGTTATATATATATAAAACTTCTTTTTTTTTTTTTTGGTTTTCTTTTCCATGATGCTTTATCATAGGAGACTGAATACAGTCCTCTGTGCTCAACAGTAGGACTTTGTTGTTATGGCTGCTGTTTTCAGGCATCAAGTTTTGGGTGGCATGTTAGGCAGATGTAGTAACTTAAACACCCTGGATCGTCCCATCTTGGGCTGCCTGGTACCATAGCATCACTTTCCCAGATCCTCCACGTTCTTGGGAGGAACAGGAGGTGATAAAACATTTGCTGTTTGCTGATGCCTTCTCTCATTGCCCAAGACTGCATCCCCACAGTTCAGGAGTATTTTTTTGTGCCTGACTTTTCCACAGGTAGCTTATATAGTGGGTAGCTATTTCTTTAGAAAGATTCTAGGATACAAATTGGTTTTGGAGAATGTGATTACTGATATAAAACAGTGGAAAGGGAAGCACGCAGTGTTTTCTGTTCAAGCTGTCCCATGCATTCTGATTTCTCTAACAATGATAATTAATTGTAGCTGGGTAGAAAATCCATTCTCTTTGAGGAATCAATGAACTGGAGAGAAATTTGTCAGTAACCATTGTCTGTAATTTTAGTCTCCATGTAGGAGACACAATAATTTTGCAATGATAGCTAACATACAGCAATACCAATCCAAGATAGAGAAGCCTATTATGCACTATTGTGTATTTCTAGAAATATGCGATATTGGGATTGAGATAAAAAAGGTAAGAGGCCTGATATCAAAGCTCTACTTTTCTCTTCCCTATTTTATCAGCATGTCAGCTTAAAAAAAATGCACAATGTAAGAGTTGTGAGTTGAGTTTCACTGGGGGCAAAAAGAAGACTATAGCCCGGGAGAGAGCACCTCAGATAGCTCTGAGAAACTGCTCCACAGAGGCAGGGGGAAGGTCAGTATACATGTGATTTTGGTGAAGGGGGGTTACATACAATGAAACACATATTTTTTTGCGGAAGGTTTCTGCTAGTCATGAGGGGCAGACTGTCACCATGAAGGATTTTAGTGCTTTTCTAGTTGAGAGGAGATATAAGAACTGGGCTCCTAAAATTTTCTCCTGAAAATATCTAACTATGTGAAGGCCTGTTCTGCCCATTTTGCCCAGAGCACCGAGGGCCTCATTTCTGTTCTCCACCTTGAGCTCCTTTCAGAGGGTGTTGAAGGTCAGTGGCTCTGACTACATGACTACAGCGGCTCATGATTTAATCCTTGCAAATCCTTGTAAATCAGAGGGAGATGGCAAGTGCCAATTTGTAGCTGACAAGCCCTGAAATACAATATAAAGAGAAAAATGCGAAGATGTAAGTGTGGCAGACTTTTGCAATTATCAAACATAATTAAGGCCACGGTCTTTGGGATTTGAGGAAATTATCAGTCTATGAAGGTATCAGGGGAACTTTCCATTTTTGCAGTTAATCTACAATCCCACTGTAGGTTTTCTGTGCTTTAGTGTTTTGTTATCAATGTTTTTCTGCTCATAGCTGAACTCTACTAGACTACTTTTGTGGGTGTGTTTCATTGGTTAATTTTTTGGTGTACTATTGTCATTGGACTAGAGTGCTGATTTTAATTAGCCTGTCCAAAGAATGGGGACTGTGTCACAAGTGAAATCTCTGCTAAACAAGGGATAAGAAGGCTGTCTCACAGTGTTTTGACTTACACTGATAAATCTATTAATCTACTTGGAAAAGTTTTCTCAGATGTGGTGGATTTGCACTGTTCCATTCACAGTTCACCTCCCATCCCTCCTGGAGGGCAGAGATGTTATTTTTCTTTGTGACCTCAGAGTCTAGCATAGATAAGCACTAGAATAAATGCATCAGTCATTTGGGCTTACCAGGGGCTCAGCTTCCATCAAGCCTTTCTGTAGGGCCAATGGGAACATGAAGGATCCAGGCCGTTTTTGCGTATTCACTATTACTGGTAGGTTTCACAAACGGAAAACCTTTCCCTTAAAGATTTCAGGTGATGTTTTGGATTTCTTCCTGAGTCCTGGAGCTTGGTCACTGAAGGACTCAACTCGTATGATCATCTCTTTTTTTAAGTGACTCATTAAGGGGAGAAAAGAAATATTTCTATGAAGAATGTGAGGGCAACAATTTTTGCATTTTCCTCACTACTTTATCTCTAGCACCTAGAACAGTACTGACCATAATAGGAACTTTTAGACATCTGTTCAATGAATAAAAAGAAATTGGAAGAGGGGAGAGACCAAGAGATCTAGGCAAATTCTCACCCCAGCTGAAGAAGTCTTGAACCACTGCCTCTTCCTCAGACTTCCTGGCTAGAGGGGACTGCCTTGGGAGAAAGTGTTACACATCAGTTACAAAGACAAACACGCTTTAGGTTTCCTTTCACTCGCCCTTTATCTGAATCCCTGCCCACCCCATTTTCCTGGGTTTGGGTCATGTTTAATGCCAGCTCCAAGGTGAGGTCCTTGATTACTCCTCTCTCACCATCTTCCCCTTATTTGAACACATGGGATCAAATTTGCCTGTGGAATCGTACAAATTTGATATCCATGTTATGTAAACCGGGCAGATATCCTGCCAGCAATTTGTTCAAGGGGGACTTCCTGATGGTCCAGTGGTCAAGATGTCACGCTTCAACTGCAGGTGGCACGAGTTTGATACCCAGTCAGGGCATTAAGATTCCATATGCCTCATGGCTCAACCCAAACAAAAAACAGACAAAGCTCATAAACATGCAAGGAACTCAGAAGAGAGAGCTGGGCTGGAGATGCACGTTTGCATCATCAGTATAAGGGTACTGATGAAAGTTGTAAGGGCAGATGAGATCACTTGGGAGAAATGCGTAGGATGAGAAGAGGCCAGGGAAAGCAGCACTTGTCAGCCTGGAATGTGCACATAAATCCCCTGGGATCTTGTGCAAATACTGATTCTGATTCAGAAGGCCTGGGAGAAGGCCCACGAGTCTGAATTTCCATCATGGTCCAGAGGATGGCGATGCTACTGTTTCTTAGACCACACTTGGAAAAACAAGGGCATAGATGATTGAAACGTAAGGAGCAACGATATTTTAATAATCGGCAAATGGGGAGAAAGCTGCAAAGAGATTGTGAAGGGTAGCTAGAAATGGAAGAAATCAGGAGAGCTATTGTGTCATGGAGTGAATGGTGGGGAGATTTTCAAGACAGAAAGTGTGTTCGACTCAAAGCCTGCTGAGAGCCAGTAATGAAGAGCAGGTTCTTTTGGATTCTCCAGGAAGAGGCATCTCTGCTGATCCTAGGGCCATCTTCATGGAGTAAGGGGGACAGATTTCTTAGAGAGGATGAAGAGAAAGGAAGCAATAGCAATTGTTCGATGTATATAATTTTCAATACAATAGAAATTTGAACATGTTTATATACTGAAGGGAAAGAAGCAGATATATTATGCCTAACAACCTAAATGGGAAAAGAATTTGAAAAAGGCTATGTGTACATGTATTACTGAATCACTTGGTTGTACACCCAAAACTAAGAGAGTATTGTTAGTCAACTATTTGTGGTGGTTGTTTAGTTGCTGAGTTAGCCCACCAGGCTCCTCTGACCATGGGATTCTCCAGGCAAGAATACTGGACTGGGTTGTCATTTCCTTCTCAGGGGTTCTTCCAGACCCAGGGATTGATCAAACCCACGTCTATTGCAGTGACAGGTGTATTCTTTACCTCTGAGACAGCTGGGAAGCCCCTAATCAACTATATTCAATATAAAATAAAAAAACAAAATACATTTAAAAAAGAAAGAGGAAGTGGAGAAGAAAGGCCAAAGAAAGGCAGGAAGTAGGGCAGATTGGAGCAAGCTCTGAAGAAGGTGGGAGGTGACAGGAGTCAGACAAGAGGCAGAAAAGGATGGATAAAAGCTGAAGTCTGCAATCTGAAGGAGAAACAGGTTTAGGGAAATGGGATTCTTACATGAAACTTCCATTTCTCTAAGAAGGAAGGTTAGAGTTATCCATGGGAAACTGACAGAGGAAGGTGGTATGCCGAGATAACAGGCTTAAGGAAAATCGTGAAAGTGTGAAAGAGCTGTTGAGGACAGTGGGGAAGGGGATGGACCAGGGACAGAATTTCTGGGTAGAACTGTTGAGGTTTCCAGTTGAGGTTTAAAGCCTTGAATTTGTAATGGTACCAGTGCTCCAAGTTACGTGATTTTTCTCCAAGAGAGTTGCTCAACAACCTGGGTGTAAGTGCAGGAGGGATGATCCATGGTTGTGTTTTTGCTGAGCAGGTGTCATAGTCCACACAAGGTGTTTCAGATTCTTGACACACACACTTGGGTGTACCCACACCTACATGAAATCTTGACTTTGCCATTTAAAATGCCCAACATGGAGTTTCTATGTATTTTTCTGGTAAATGAGGCTTTGAATCTAGAGGAATCACTGATTACCAGCTCAAGCAGATATTAGGGAACTGTCAGCAAAAGTTAAAAATAGGGTTATCTTATTCTTTTGAGCTTCACCATCTAATATGGTAACCACCAGCCACATGAGGTTATTGAGCACATAGAATACTGCTAGTCTGAACTGAGGTCAGCTATAAGTATAAAATACACACAGGATTTCCCGAATGGCCCAGTGGTTAAGAATCCACCCGCTGATGCAGGGTACATTGCAGGTTTGATCTCTGGTCTGGGAAGATCCCACATGCCACTGGGCAACGGAGCCTGTGAGTCACAAGCACAGAAGCCCATGCACCAGTCTGTGCTCAGCAACGAGAGAAGCCGCTGCAGTGAGAAGCCCGTGCACCGCAACTAGAGTGTAGCCCCCACTCGCCGCAATTCACAGAAAGCCCACACGCAGCAATGTAGACCCAGCACAGCCAAAAAATAAATAAGTAAATTAAAAAAATACACACAGGATTTCAAGACTTACAACTAAAAGAAAGCAAAATGTCTTACCAATAATTTTAAAATATCCACTGCATGTTGAAATAATAAGATTTGGCTATGTTAGATTAAACCAATTGTTTAAATTATTTTCACCTTTCATTTTACTTTCCGAAACATAGCTGCTAGAGGATTTAAAATTATATGGGTGGGTCACATGAAGATTCTATTGCATGGTGCTGCTCTTGATTCTTCTCTGGGTCAGTTAATCTTTGCTGTTAGTTACTCTCTGCTTCTGCTTGTCATGTTGATCACTGTGTCCAGTGGTACAGCTCAGTCAGGTCTTTTCTGAGCTCAGATGATGGCTGACTTTGCCACCCATTTTTAAATTGCTACTATTTCTAGGAGCAGTTGAGTCACGTCTTTGAATTAATCAGAGAATTTTTGCCAGAAGCCCTGTGGATTGGCAGCCTGCCAGCATGCAGAAGCTAAAAACCTGACTCAGAAGATGAAACTAGTCCTTTCTGGGTCCCAGCCTCTCTTACTGGAGATGGGGTTTTCCTAACGTCCATACAGGGAACCCAGGGAAGGATTCTGATTGGCTCGACATGCGCATCCCTGAACCAATCCCTGGGCTCCCAGAGGAGGATGTTGTCCCAGTGTGATGATGACCCCCACTTTGATTGGGTCACGCGCTGAAGCCTGTGACTGGTGGGGAGAGTTTGTTCCTAGAAGGAGGGAGAGAGGGAAGTGTGTATGTGTGTGGCAGACAGAAGAGTAGTCTACAGTCTACTATCATCAACAGGAAGTCTTCAAACCCAAGCCTCTTATTTCAAGGGCAGGTTGTACTTCTGCTTGACTGAGCGTTAGCAGGCTGGAGTTCACCCATAGGAACGTGTGCCTCTAAGAGCACAAACCATGCTGAATCAGAGCCTAAGTGACCTTCATGGAAAACACTTACACTTTCCCTGAACCCCTTGCTTGCCTCCAAGTCTTATAGTATTTGTATGTTCTCACTTAGTAAAAGTATAGAAAAGACTTAACTGTAAGTGATGAGCAATTCTATGCTGCTCTAAGGGACTGAGCCATTAACCACAGTGAGTGAGTATATACAAACTGTAGAGAAAACAGCCCTTAGGTTGCTCCTGTAATTAGTCCATGTTTGTAATAATTACATTCCAGAAAAATGTTTCTCTGTCCACTTTCAACATATTTTAAGAAGACTAAAATCTGCATTATTTAAAATCATGGTAGAGCATTGCATTAAAAAAAAAAACCCAACTAATTCTTGGGGTGGGTCAAATAAGTCTCTGGGAATTCTCTTTGAAAAGAAGATAATCTGGAGATGTGAGAAATTTAATTGCTTCTACTCGTCAGCAGACTGTGATCTTGTTTCTATGGTATGTTTTTCTTTACCTGTTGATTTTGAGATTTGAGGACATAGTCTGTCAACAATCATTGACAAAGTATGAGAATATCATTAGCTTCAACCTGTAATTAAAATAGTTTTCATAACTATTTATGATACAATTCCTGTGAGGAAGGCCGTGATAGAGAAATAGAGAATAAGAGTTATTCAGACGTTTTTCTAAGGTCATACAGATACTAAGTCACAGAGCTGGGTCTTAAACCTATGTTTTCTGTATCAGATAGGATACTTTGGGTACATATGACCAGGTACCTGGATCATAGTGGCTAAATCACAAAAGACATTAGCAATCTCACATAAACAGAAGACTGGAAGCAAGTGGTTCCAGGTTAGTTCAAGGAGCCAGGCTTGTGTCTCTTTGATTCTCTTGACCTACCCCTTAAGGCCACAAGATGATTGCAACAGCTCCAGCCATCACTTCTTCACATTATAGAATCAATCCAAAGCAGAAGAGAGAGACAGGAATCCTTTCTCTCTCTCTTTCCTCCTCCCTCTTCCTTTCTCCTTCCTTTCCTGCCCATTTCTGCCACTGTGCTTCCCTCTCTCCCCCTCCCCATCCCTCCTTCTTGCATGACTTCATCTACTTCTCCCTCCCTTTCTCCTTTTCCATCTCTTATGTCTTCTTTCTCTCTTTCACGTTCTTTCCTTCTCCCCCTGTTTTAATTAGGAGATGCACCTTCCCTGATAACCCAGATGGTAAAGAATCCGCCTGCAATGCAGGAGACCTGGGTTCCATCCCTGGGTTGGGAAGATCCCCTGGAGAAGGGAAAGGTTGCCCACTCCAGTATCCTGGCCTGGAGAATCTGGCCTGGACTATACAGTCCATGGGGTCGCAAAGAGTTGGACATGAACTGAGCGACTTTCCCTTTCACATCTTTCCAAGAAATAGTTCTCCTAAGATTTCCCAGTGTATCAGTATGGCTTGAGTTTGGTTACATTTATTTTCACTAACTGCAAAAAGGGCAGCTAAAATGAATATCTGGCATTTTTAGTCTCAGTCATGGGAAGCAGATTTTGCCACAAGGGATGACAGGATTATAAAGTGAATGTGGAGATGAAAACCAATACTATCTACTACATCTCTGTACTTAAGATCCAGTGTCTTTTTCAGTGTATCTCATCAGACTGAGGTTTTTTTCCCCTTTTTAAAAAATTTTATTTAATTTTATTTTTTTCCATTTATTTTTATTAGTTGGAGGCTAATTACTTTACAATATTGTAGTGGTTTTTGCCATACATTGACATGAATCAGCCATGGATTTACATGTGCTCCCCATCCCGATCCCCCCTCCCACCACCCTCCCCATCCCATCCCTCTGGGTCTTCCCAGTGCACCAGCCCCGAGCACTTGTCTCATGCATCCAACCTGGGCTGGTGATCTGTTTCACCCTTGATAATATACATGTTTCGATGCTGTTCTCTCAAAACATCCCACCCTCACCTTCTCCCACGCAGTATACTAATGCATATATATGAAATTTAGAAAGATGGTAACGATAACCCTATATGCAAAACAGATTGAGTTTTATTGGTCAGAATTAGAAACAGGCTTAGAATGTATTGATTAAGAAACCATTGTCTGGGACTTCCCTGGCTGTCCACTGGTTCAGACATTTTGCTTTCCAGTTAGCGGGTGCAGGTTTGACCCCTGGTTGGGGAGTAAGACGCCCGCCCCCCCACCTCATGGCCAAAAACCCAAAAACATAAAATGAACAATATTGTAACAAATTCAATGCAGACTTTAAAAAATGGTCCACAACAACAACATCTTTGGCCTTCCCTGGTGGCTCAGTGGTAAAGAATCCACCTGCCAATGCAGGAGACATGGATTCGATCCCTGGGCCAAGAAGATCGCCCGTATGCCACGGAGGAATTAGGCCTGGGCACCGCGGTAACTATTGAGCCCATGCTCTAGAGCCCAAGAACCTCAACTATCAAGCCCACAAGCTGCAGCTACTGATGCTGTGAGCCCCATAGCCCGCACTCTGCAGCAAGAAGCCACCACAGAGAGAAGCCCACAGCGAGACTCGAGAGCAGCCCCAGCTCACTGCAACTAGAGAGAGCCCACACACAGCAACGATGACCCAGCACAGCCAAAAATGAATCAACAAATATCATCCAAAAAGCCTTTAAAAAGAACTGCTTATTGAAGGACTGATTGCTGGGAGAAATATCAATAGCCTCAGATATGCAGATGACACCACCCTTATGGCAAAAAGCGAAGAAGAACTAAAGAGCCTCTTGATGAACGTGAAAGAGGAGAGTGAAAAAGTTGGCTTAAAGCTCAACATTCAGAAAACTAAGATCATGGCATCCGGTTCCATCACTTCATGGCATATAGATGGAGAAACGGTGGAAACAGTGACAGAGTTTATTTTTGGGGGCTCCAAAATCACTGCAGATGGTGACCGCAGCCATGAAATTAAAAGATGCTTGTTCGTTGGAAGAAAAGCTATGACCAACCTAGACAGCATATTAAAAAGCAGAGACATTACTTTGCCAACAAAGGTCCATCTAGTCAAAGCTATGGTTTTTCTAGTAGTCATGTATGAATGTGAGAGTTGGTCTATAAAGAAAGCTTAGCGCCGGAGAATTGATGCTTTTGAACTGTGGTGTTGGAGAAAACTCTTGAGAGTCCCTTGAAATGCAAAGAGATTGAATCAGTCAATCCTGAAGGAAATCAGTCCTGAATGTTCATTGGAAGGACTGATGCTGAAGCTGAAGCTCCAATACTTTGGCCACCTGATGCGAAGAACTGACTCATTGGAAAAGACCCTGATGCTGGGAAAGATTGAGGTGGGAGGAGAAGGGGACGACAGAGGTTGAGGTGGTTGGATGGCATCACTGACTGGATGAACATGAGTCTGAGGAAGCTCTGGGAGTTGGTGTTGGGCAGGGAAGCCTGGTGTGCTGCAGTCCATGGGGTCGCAAAGAGTCGGGGGAGAATGAGCGACTTAACTGACTGACTGACTGAGGGACCACTCTTTACCAGACAGATCGTAGGTGTCCTGGGGTTTCAGTGATGAGTAGGTGCTGTTCTTGACTTTTAGGGATATACAGACAGTGAGGGAAGGCAGGACCCAAGGGAAAATGCGTTAAATGCAAATCAGCATTAAGTGCCACTATACTGAAGAATCAACTACAGGGGTTTGAAGAAACAAATATTACCTCTAGCAGGTATTTTGTGTTGAAGAACTAAAGTGAGTATATCACCAATTCGGTCCTCTGCTGAGAAATCTGGCTGCAGTGTGTCCCTTGGCAATGATGCAAAGCTCTTACAAATAGCTGAGTCCTCATTTTTGGTAGAAAGCAGAGGAGATGAGTTGAAAATGTCACAGCTGAATTTGTGTGTATATACGAAGCCAAGACCAAGGTATATACATTAGAGTCTTTTTGACAACAAACCATCTTCAGCAACTTCAAGTAGTCTTGGAGAACAGTCAGCTTGGGACATTGGCCAATTTTGGGTTGCTGATCTAAGCTTCCTATTTAATATCACTGTTTTTGGTCTTTTTCTTTAAAACATATTCCTTTCAGTACCCTGTGGCCAGGATGCTTTTAATTGGGGTGTAATTAAAGTTCGCTATTGACTGTCCAGTTTTTGGAGCCAAGTTTTAAGCCGATGGAAGCATGGGCCTAGAACACCTATGCTGTCTATTCTGAGAAATCTCATGCATGAGATTCATCTTCTCCATGAAATCTAGCTTTGACATTTAGATAATTTTATAGGCAGAAATTCTTTGTATCATATCCTACTAGGAGAATATTCTTCAAAATATGAAGTTTTTGCCTCTTATAAGTTGACTTTTTGTCGTGTACTTTAAAAAAACTTCCCATGGCCTTGATATAGTGCACTGATTATAGTAGGAGTTCGGTAAATAATAGCTTTATTAAATGATGCTTATTTGTTAGAGGTTTTGAGCAAATTATTAAAAATAGTCTTCAATATGAACATTAAGAGGCTCAGAACTAAAAAAATTGCTTTTGTGATCAAATACATTGAGCAATAAAACAGGTTTTACATTTTTTCAAAAACATTTATGAAATAAGACATACAAAAAAGTACAAAGCATAACATAACAAACACCTTTGTACTTCCCACCCAATTTTAATAAAAAAATTAAACTTGTTTTAAAATGAGTAGCTGCTCTTTTTTGTGTGTGTGCAGAAAAACTGGGACTTCCAGTATGAATCTTGACAATGAACCAGGAATTAAGTTAAAAGCAAAGGTCTATTTTTTCCTATATTTAATCTCTTTTTTAAAATTAAAGTGTAGCTTGTGTACAACATTATATAGGTTTTAGGTACACAACACGATGATTCGCAATTTTTAAAGGCTATGCTACACTTAGTTACTATAAATTATTGGCTGCATTCCCTATGTTGTACAGTCTATCCTTGTAGCTTATTTTATACACAGAGGTTTGTGCCTGTTAATATCTACCCCTATCTTGCCCCTCTCCACCCGCTCTCCCCACTGGTAGCCACTACTTTATTCCCTGTATATGTGAGTCTGCTTTTTTGTTATATTCACTGGTTTGTTGTAGGTTTTAGATCCACATATAAGTGATGACATACGGTTTTTTTCTTTCTCTGTCTGACTTATTTCACTTAACATAATGCCCCCAAGTCTATCCACGTTGTTGCAAATGACAACATTTCATTCTTTTTTTACGGTTGGTTAGTATTCCATTGTATCTATGTACCACATCATCTTTAACCATTCCTTGGTACCCATATATTTAGTTTTAAAGATGAGTAATTTAGTTGCTTTTGAACACTTCACTGCTTCTGTAAAAATAATGCATGTACACTTTTAAAGTCAAATGATGCAGAGGAAAACAAAAACCTAAACCCTGACAATTGGGAGAAAACCTCAAATAACACTGTTTCAGATATTTCTCACGTACGTAGCATATGTGGAAATACGTACACATTTTACATGAATGAGTTCATGTCAGTCATTCTGCTCTGTAAGTTGTTTTTACCCTTTCTATTCTGTAATACGTAGTGGGTATCTTCCCATTTAAAGAAGCAAAATGTCTATTTCAATTTTTATAGCTGCATAAGTTTTCATTCTCTTATATCATGATGTGTTTTAAAAGACCCCCATTCGTGGATATTTAGGTTTCTTGTTTTCCCATATTGTAATCAATATGTTGCTGAACATTCTTGCGCATCATTTTATTTTTATCTTGTTAAAACGTTTCCTTGGATAAATTCTTAAGAGTGGATATGGTGGCTTGTGCCATGCTGGAGTTCAGATGGCTGGCTGATTTATTCAGAGTTTTATTGAATCAATTCAACTGGGGCAGTTCTGTTTTCACTGCCCTTCTGGAACCAGCAGGCTAGCTAGGAATGACCCACGCTCAACTGCACAATCATTTTCCTAGACCCTCTCTGCATCCCATTTTTAACATCCCCTGGCCAACGCCAGCCATCGGAGATCAGAGGTGACATCACACTCTGCCCACCATGGGAGAGAGCCAAAAGGTTACACCGCAAAGGACAGAAAAACCAGGCAGGGAAATCGCAGCCAGTGGCACAACCCATCAATCGGGAGCAAGTGCAATGAACCACACCAAAGGCCAGTCTTCATCTGAAGACGGGGATGCTGTGGGATTGGAAGGGAGTCCTCTATTATGAGCTTCTTCCAGAAAACCAAACAATTAATTCCAACAAGACCTGCTCCCGATTAGACTAGCTGAAAGAAGCACTTGATGAAAAGTCTCCAGAGTTAGTCAATGGAAAATGCATAATCTTCCATCAGGATAATGCAAGCCCACATGTTTCTTTGATGACCAGGCAAAAATGTTACAGCTTGGCTGGGGAGCTGTGATTCATCTGCCTGTATCCACCAGACACTACAACTTCAGATGTCAATTTATTTTGGTCTCTACAAAATTCTCTTAATGAAAAAAATTCCAATTCCCTGGAAGACTGTAAAAGGCATCTGGAACACTTTTTTGCTCAAAAAGATAGAAAGTTTTGGGAAGGTGGAATTGTGTAGTTGCCTGAAAAATGGTAGAAGGTAGTAGAACAAGATGGTGAATATGTTGCTCAATAAAGTTCTTGGTGAAAAAGAAAATGTGTCTTTTATGTTTATTTAAAAACTGAGGGAGCTTTTTAGTCACCCCAGTATTTGGTCATGATGTAGTTCTATGCTAATAACTAATATTGGGGTGACTAAAAAGTTCCTTCATCTCAGAATTATAGCAGTCATTTGCAGTGGGTAGAGATTAAGATCGTCACATTAGAAAGAAACATCTATTGATATATTTGTACCTTAAGAAAACACTGAGGTAAAATATACATGACATTGTTGTCTTGTTTAGTCACTAAGCCGTGTCCTACTCTTTGCGACCCCATGGACTGCAGCCCACCAGGCTCCTCTGTCCATGGGATTTTCCAGGCCAGAACACTGGAGTGGGTTGCCACTTCCTTCTCCATGATATAACCATAACTATTTAAAGCGTCCAACTCAATGGAATTTATTATATTCACAAATGCTGTACAACCATTGCCTCTCCCTAGTTTCAAAACATTTTTGTTTTCCCATAAGGAAACCCCACACTCATTACACAGTCAATTTCTCTTAACCCTGCTGCCTTTCCCCAGTCCCTGGCAACCACTAATATGTTTTCTGTCTCTTTGGATTTACTTATTCTTGATATTTAATAAAAATGGAGTCATATAATATGAGAACTTTTGGGTCTGACTTATTTTTCCTTAGCATAAGGTTTCCCAGGCTCATTATGTATCAGTATTTCACTCCGATTGCTATTCCCATGTACGATATACCACCTTTCGTCATCATTTTTTTTTTTTTTTTTTGGTCATCATTTTTTAAAATTTAATTTTACATTGAAGTATAGGAGACAGAAGAGACAGAAGAGCCAAGTGTTAGATCTCTGGGTCGGGAAGATCCCCTGGAGGAGGACATGGCAATCTACTCCAGTATTCTTGCCTGGAGAATCCCATGGAGAGAAGAGCCTGGCAGGCCACAGTCCGTAGGTTAACAAAGAGTTGGACATGACTGAAGCAACTTGGCCTGCCTGCACGCTAATTGTTGATTTGCAATGTTGTGTCAGTTTCAAGGGTACAGCAAAGAAATTCGGTTATACATGTATCCATTCTTTTTGAGATTCTTTCCGCATGTAGGTTATTAAGGAATGCTGAGTTGAGTTCTCTGTGCTGTAATCTTGTTGATTATCTACTGGGGGAGCCTGGTGGGCTGCCGTCTATGGGGTCGCGCAGAGTTGGACACGCCTGACGTGACTTGGCAGCAGCAGCAACAGCGTGTATATGTTAGTACCAGTCTCCTAATGTTTCCCTTATGGCCCCCTCTTCCCCCTTTGCGAGCCATAAGTTTGTTTTCTCAGTCTGGGAGCCTGTTTCTGTTCTGTAAGTAAGTTCATTTGTATCATATTTTAGATTCTACCTATGAGTGATATCATATGATATTTGGGTTTCCCTGTCTGGGTTACTTCACTTAGTATGATCGTATCTAGTATCTGCTCATCATTTGATGGACATTTGGCTTCTTTCCTCCTTTTGGCTCTTGTAACTAGTGCTGTATGAACAGCCCTGCACAAGTTTCTCTTTGAACACACAGTTTGAATTATTCTATGTGTATACCTAAGAGTGAAATGTACGTTTGTTTTTATCCACTTTATTTGTATTTCATGTAAGACACAAACATTGTTTTGAGATAATATTTGATGTATTAGCTCCATTGAATATTAGATAACTTTAAGAAAATTAGAATGATGATATAAGAAAGCAAAAATTTCGAATGAAAATATGTAAATACAGGTACCACATGATTGCTACTATTAGATTGAGAATTTGACTCCTAGGGACCTGACAGGTGTCAAAGGCTTTTCTAAGTAAGAAATGAAACCCAGAAGTAAAACATTTACCCAAGCCATGAACTTAAAAAACTGGTTTGACTACACAGAAATGCAGAACTTCTGTGTGATAAAAGGGAAACAAAAGAAAATTAGGAAACTGAAGGGAACTATTTGCAATATTGGTAACACAAGTTCAATATCTATAATATGTAAACAGTATCAACAAATCATTAAACAAAAACAATTTATTAGACATTTTGAAAAAGTAGATTTGGGGCGGAAGTTCAGTGAATTGTAAAAATATTTTTTTTCATTAATTTTTTCCATTTATTTTTATTAGTTGGAGGCTAATTACTTTATAATATTGTAGTGGTTTTGCTATACATTGACATGAATAAGCCATGGATTTACATGTGTTCCCCATCCTGAACCCCCCTCCCGCCTCCCTCCCCATCCCATCCCTCTGGGTCTTCCCAGTGCACCAGCCCTGAGCACTTGTCTCATGCATCCAACCTAGACTGGTGATCTGTTTCACACTTGATATTATATATGTTTCAATGCTATTCTCTCAGATCATCCCACCCTTGCCTTCTCCCATAGAGTCTAAAAGTCTGTTCTATACATCTGTGTCTCTTTTTCTGTTTTGCATATAGGGTTATCGTTACCATCTTTCTAAATTCCGTATATATGCATTAGTATACTGTATTGGTCTTTATCTTTCTGGCTTACTTCACTCTGTATAATGGGCTCCAGTTTCATCCATCTCATTAGAACTGGTTCAAATGTATTCTTTTTAATGGCTGAGTAATATTCCATGGTGTATATGTACCATAGCTTCCTTATCCATTCATCTGCTGATGGGCATCTAGGTTGCTTCCATGTCCTGGCTATTATAAACAGTGCTGTGATGAACATTGGGGTGCACGTGTCTCTTTCAGTTCTGGTTTCCTCTTGTGTATGCCCAGGAGTGGGATTGCTGGGTCATTTGGCAGTTTAAAAGACAGATAACATTCATTATTGATGTGTATATGGAGAAAGTGTAAAACATTGTTATTGGGAGGGCACATTGGTAAGCCTTTCTTGCAGGGCAAACTGATAGCAGGGTATTGGTGACAGACGTGTAGATTGATACAGACCAATGACACAGATTAAGGAGCTAAGAAATAAACCCTAACAGCTCTTTGACAAATGAGCCAAGGCAATTCAATAGTGAAAGAATAACCTTTTCTACAAATGGCGCTGGAATAACTGGAAGGCCAGAAGCAAAAAATGAACCTATTGTACTCTATCACTTGTATGTGGAATCTAGAAAAGTCAAACTTGTGAAAAACAGAATGTAAAATAGTGGTTTTCAGGGGCTGAGGGCTGAGGGGATAAGACTGATGGAGTTTAGGGGCACAAACTTGTAACCAGTAGTAAATCAGCCCTAGAGATCTAATACACAGTACAATGAACATAGTCAATAATATTGTACTATAATTAAATAATGCTGATAAGCATCACTGCAATGACAGGCATATTATAATATCAAAATGTATCAAAGTAACACAAGGCATACCTTAAATTTATACAATGTTACATGTCACATTTATTCAACTACATTTTTTTTTCTTTTAAAATGAAAAGAAAGTGAACCTAGGCACAGACCTTACACCATTCACAAAAATGAATATCTTGGCATGAAACTTCAAAGCAGTCAAGATAAAAAGAAAATCCTGAAGAATAAAAACCAAATTAACTACAAGAGGAAAGAAAATCAGAATGGTATTGGGCTTTTTATCAGTGATGCTTGATGCATAAAACCAACGTGCAGTAGCCTGAGAATCAAAGAGAGAGCTCTGCGGACAGAAAGAAACAGGCACCAGTAGAACTTACACGTGCACAATGAGAAGAGTGTGGTCTCCTGCGGCTTACACATCTAGACTTTAACTGAGATGGAAAACTAAGCATTCAGCCTAAGCCTGGAGATGAACACAGTAAACTTGTAAGAAAGTGGAAATGGGTGGTTCAGTTGCGGCCAAGCTAATTAAATTCTCTGAGTCTGGCTACCTGTGATTTTCCTCAGCTGTGTATTTGTTCTCTTTGTATCACATGTGGCCGAGTAGATATCAGAGCTCTTCATTTAATCCCTTCCTGTAGAGCCTCTAGCAGTTTACTTTAGGGAGAGCCTTCCGGTCAGTGCCATGGCTCAGCTCTTCACAGCTCCTTCTCCCAAAAGACGTGATTTCAGCAGAAAGGCTTTTGCTCAAAAACAATGTAGTTTGACCTCATCAGCTAATCAAAAAGTAAAATGCCAGAATTTGCAGTTCCATCATGTGGAGAACTTTCGTTGCATTCTCTCATCTATCCGCCGGATCCAGTCTTGTAATTAAAATCACCCTACAGCACAGATGGAATTTTATGCCAATGCACACAGATGCATGCCAGGATGGGGCGAGGAGCTTCCAAGCACAGTGGCCAGGTCTGTGGAGCCGGGGCTGGAGGAACCAGATTCCCCAGTGGGTGCTCGTGAGAGCTTGCTGGACTGCAGACCTCCCAGTCTGCTAGTCAGGTAAATGGAACGTGAAGAACTATTTGTCCCAGGCACAGTTTTGGGTTAAAGCCCTGCTGTTCAAAGCCCTATCTGGGGTCTAGAATATTTTAAAAGTTTTTTTTTGGCTTCCTTTTCAGTTTTGTTTTGATTTGTTTGATTCTCCTGATTTGTGGAGAAGTTTTCTCTCCTAAAGCAGCTGTGGGCATGCAGACCTTTGTTAAATTAATAACCAACATAAAAACATAAAATCAGCAGAAACAATGGAGTTGTTTTTTTTTTTAAACAATGGAATTTTAATTACTCACTTGGCATGTTTTTAAGGTCAACAGGCAGGAATTCTCAAGAAACAGTTGCGTGAGTTTCAAAGCAAACAGTCATCATGCACAGTATTTTGTCTTCTGGTTCCTTGAAGTCAAGTCAAATTCCAGAATGTTCTAGGTGATTGTGGAACATTTCAACGTCACTGTAAGAAAATGCCCTGTATTTGTGTCCAGAAGTTACCTTGGGGCCCCCACGCATTGAAAAAGAGTAAGTTTTAGGGCAGAAGAGGAATATAAATTTGAGAGAAGGGGACGAGGGAAGAAAAGGAGTTGGAGTGCAGTCCTCAGGGATGAGGGGAAGTGAGAGCGTAGGGGTTTTCGGTGCTCAGAACATTATTCTCGGAAGTTTCTCAAGGGTTCAGGCGAGCTTCCTCTTTCACCTAGAATGCTGCAGCCCAATGTCAGTCACACAAGCTCAGTTTTGGGTTTCAGGCTCCTTCCTGCTTGAGGTTTCATTTGGAGATTGAGCTGCTTGCCTGAAGACTGTGATCACTGCTGCCTGGACTGAGAAAGACTTCAGGAACCTTAGCTTAGGGACCATATGCATACTCACTCGATTTTGTAAAACTGCTCTGTTTTCAAATATGAGCAACTTTATGGTTCCCAGGTGTTCAGCAGTAAAATTCCCCTGAACTGCAGTCGTATTTAACAGTTCCTCTTGGGGTATAGGGGAGGAAACGTAAGAAACAGAATGGGTAGGCACAGTTCTTAAGCTACTAGAAACAATAAGAAAATTCATTAAGGAGTCCAATTATAAATTAATATCTGAAATTTAGCAGATTTCTCATATAAAAACATGAGCAAGTTTTATATGAGCTGTATAGAAATGTGTATAGGAAATCTTATGGGAGAATATATTCCATTCATATTGGCATCATGAAACAGAAAATATCCAGAAAATTAACCTAAAGAAAAGCGCAAAGGACCCTTTGGAAGAAAACTCTGTTGTGGAACCATAAAATAAAGTCTTGAATAAATGACATACTTTGTTTTGAGATAAGACTTTCAATATTTATCATGCTTATGTTATTTAAATAAAAAACATGGAGATTTTGCTAAGACAGAAGGTAACAGTTCATTTTTTATCAGTTTCATAGAACCTTATTGAATGGCTATACCCTGCCTAGAGTGAATACAATCTGAGTTTTCTGTACTGGAAACAATGTTTCAAGAACGTGTGTGTGCACGCGCGCGCGCGCGCGCACATGCGCGCACATGCGTACTCAGAAGCTCAGGCTTGTCTTGACTCTTTGCCATCCCATGGACTGTAGTAGCCCTCCAGGCTCCTCTGTACATGGAATCTTCCAGGCAGGAATACTGGAGCGGGTTGCCATTTCTTCCTCCAGGGGATCTTCCAGCCTAGGGATCGAACCCATGTCTCCTGCATCTCCTGCATCGGTAGGTGGATTCTTTACCCCTGATCCACCTGGGAAGCTTCAAGAACTTGCTCATACTTCGGTGCTGTTTGTGTGTTACAGGCATTGATCTTTTGTTACCTATGCCACAAATAAACCCTCGAGTGTCCTAGTTATTTTTAAACTTCTCTTCCTTTTTGTTGTACAGAGGTTCTTCTCATCAAAACCTATTTTTAACTTTCATGTAGTTGTTTCACTTTTGGTTTTCATTTCTTACTCAAAAGACCCACCGACACCTGCCAAGCACCTGGGAGTCAAATTCTCAATCTATTTGTAGCTGCCATGTGGAAACCGTGGTTGCCAGTTTCTGCCTCCAGTGGCTTCCGCCGGCCTCGACTGTGACTCTTTGGGTTCACCCATCTCTCCAGACCTCAGGGTGCTTTGCCCCTCAGTTCTCTGACAGGTCTGAGAGAAGTTGTTGATTTTTCAGTTTATTCGCCTTTTTCTTTTCATAAGAAAAGAGTGATGCCATCTAATCTTTTTACATGTTGGAGCTGACGACAGAAGACTTTTTACTGCAAATGCCTTTTATTTAAGTGCTATGTAGGAGCATGTAGATATGGCTAGGAGAAGGATTCCCGGGTGAGGAGCCGGTCTTGGGGTGGCACGTCAGGAATCGGTCACGTCAGAAAGAGCTTTTAGATGAAAAGCGGAGTGGAGCGCTTCGGCGTACGGGTTGGAGTCAGGGAAAGAGTTGGAGATGGAAACAGCTTTCTCAGTCAGCCTGCGTGTGGTGTGTGAGGTCTCTGGTAGCTTCCTGTCCTCCTCAGCTGAAGTCCTTCCTTTCTCCTCTAAGAGCCTCGGGGATGTGTCGCGTCACTTCCCCGGTCCCTGTCCTGTCCCCCTCGGGGATGTGTCCCATCACGTCCCGGCCCCTGTCCTGTCCCCCTCGGGGATGTGTCCCACCACTTCCCGGCCCCTGTCCTGTCCTCCTCGGGGATATGTCCCGTCACTTCCCCGGTCCCTGTCCTGTCCCCCTCGGGGATGTGTCCCGTCACTTCCCTGACCCCTGTCCTGTCCCCCTCGGGGATGTGTCCCCCTCGGGGATGTGTCCCGTCACGTCCCGGCCCCTGTCCTGTCCCCCTCGGGGATGTGTCCCGTCACTTCCCGGCCACTGTCCTGTCCCCCTCGGGGATGTGTCGCGTCACTTCCCCGGTCCCTGTCCTATCCCCTTCAGGGATGTGTCCCGTCACTTCCCGGCCCCTGTCCTGTCCCCCTCGGGGGTGTGTCCCATCACTTCCCGGCCCCTGTCCTGTCCCCCTCGGGGGTGTGTCCCGTCACTTCCCGGCCCCTGTCCTGTCCCCCTCGGGGGTGTGTCCCGTCACTCCCCGGCCCCTGTCTTGTCCCCCTCGGGGGTGTGTCCCGTCACTCCCCGGTCCCTGTCCTGTCCCCCTCGGGGGTGTGTCCCGTCACTTCCCCCACCCCTGTCCTGTCCCCTTCAGGGATGTGTCCTGTCACTTCCCGGCCCCTGTCCTGTCCCCCTCGGGGATGTGTCCCGTCACTTCCCTGACCCCTGTCCTGTCCCCCTCAGGGATGTGTCCTGTCACTTCCCGGCCCCTGTCCTGTCCCCCTCGGGGATGTGTCCTGTCACTTCCCGGCCCCTGTCCTGTCCCCCTCAGGGATGTGTCCTGTCACTTCCCGGCCCCTGTCCTGTCCCCCTCGGGGATGTGTCCTGTCACTTCCCGGCCCCTGTCCTGTCCCCCTCGGGGATGTGTCCCGTCACTTCCCGGTCCCTGTCCTGTCCCCCTCGGGGATGTGTCCCGTCACTTCCCTGACCCCTGTCCTGTCCCCCTCGGGGATGTGTCCTGTCACTTCCCGGCCCCTGTCCTGTCCCCCTCAGGGATGTGTCCTGTCACTTCCCGGCCCCTGTCCTGTCCCCCTCGGGGATGTGTCCCGTCACTTCCCGGCCCCTGTCCTGTCCCCCTCGGGGATGTGTCCCGTCACGTCCCGGCCCCTGTCCTGTCCCCCTCGGGGATGTGTCCCGTCACTTCCCGGCCCCTTTCCTGTCCCCCTCGGGGATGTGTCCCGTCACGTCCCGGCCCCTGTCCTGTCCCCCTCGGGGATGTGTCCCGTCACTCCCCGGCCCCTGTCCTGTCCCCCTCGGGGATGTGTCCTGTCACTTCCCGGCCCCTGTCCTGTCCCCCTCGGGGATGTGTCCCGTCACTTCCCGGCCCCTGTCCTGTCCCCCTCGGGGATGTGTCCCGTCACTTCCCCGACCCCTTTCCTGTCCCCCTCGGGGATGTGTCCCGTCACTTCCCGGCCCCTGTCCTGTCCCCCTCGGGGGTGTGTCCCGTCACTTCCCGGCCCCTGTCCTGTCCCCCTCGGGGGTGTGTCCCGTCACTCCCCGGCCCCTGTCTTGTCCCCCTCGGGGGTGTGTCCCGTCACTCCCCGGTCCCTGTCCTGTCCCCCTCGGGGGTGTGTCCCGTCACTTCCCCCACCCCTGTCCTGTCCCCCTCGGGGATGTGTCCCGTCACTTCCCGGCCCCTGTCCTGTCCCCCTCGGGGATGTGTCCCGTCACTTCCCGGCCCCTGTCCTGTCCCCCTCAGGGATGTGTCCTGTCACTTCCCGGCCCCTTTCCTGTCCCCCTCGGGGATATGTCCCGTCACTTCCCCGGCCCCTGTCCTGTCCCCCTCGGGGATGTGTCCCGTCACTCCCCGGCCCCTTTCCTGTCCCCCTCGGGGATGTGTCCCGTCACTCCCCGGCCCCTGTCCTGTCCCCCTCGGGGATATGTCCCGTCACTTCCCGGCCCCTGTCCTGTCCCCCTCGGGGGTGTGTCCCGTCACTTCCCTGACCCCTGTCCTGTCCCCCTCGGGGATGTGTCCCGTCACTTCCCGACCCCTTTCCTGTCCCCCTCGGGGATGTGTCCCGTCACTTCCCGGCCCCCACCTCCTCTTTCTCCTCTTGCTCAGGGAAGCTTCGGCCTCCCTGACCTCTGACTGTGTCTTAAGTAAGACAAGGCTGCTCCCGCCTTACAGCCTCCCCCCTTGCTGTCTCCTCGGCTTCTAGTGGTTTTTCTGCCTGGCTTCCCTCACGTTCATTAAGACTCAGAAATCACCTGCTGGATGGTGCCTTGCCTCGGGTCGCTTACCTGCAAGTCACCCACCCGTCCTGGCTCCTACTCCCTTCTTGTGCTGTGTGCTCAGCCCTGAGCGACTCTTTGAGGCCCCAAGGAATCTGTTGGAGCCCGCCAGGCTCCTCTGTCCATGGGAGTCTCCAGGCAAGAATACTGGGGTGGGTAGCCATTCGCTTCTCCAGGGGATCTTCCCGACCCAGGGATCGAACCTGAGTCTCCTGCGTCGGCAGGCGGATTCCTTACCGTCTGAGCCCCAGGGAAGCCCCTTCTCAGCACGGATCATCATCTTGCCTGTGCTGCCTCCTGCCCTGACCTGTCTGTCCTCTGTTTCTCCCAGGAGAATGGGAAACTCCGCAGGGAAAGGCAGTTTCCTTCCTTGCTTCCCTGTATCCCCAGGTTGTGGGTCCAAATTGTAAGAGTGAAAAGAGACAGGTGGAAATAAGTTTAATGATATACTGTATTATAAAAGAAGCAGATGCACAGACATTGAGAACAAGCTAGTGGTTACAGTGGGGGGCAGGGGCCATACAAGGGTGAGGGAAGGGGAGCTACGGGGTATTTGCTATAAAACAGGTTCAAGGATATATTGTACAACAGGGGGAATTTCACCAATATTTTGTGGTAAATGTACATGGAAAGTAACCTTTAAAAATTACATAAAATAAAAAAATTTTATATACTATATTTAACCTGTAATGTCCAAAATATTCTCATTGTACTCTAAAATTATTAATAAGGTAGCTGATGTTCTCGTTTTATGTTTGAAGTCTTCAAAGTCTGGGCTGCTTTTTGCAGTCACAGCGCAGTTCATCGGCACCAGCCTCCTCTCAAGTTCTCAGGGACCACGCATGGCCGGAGGCTCCCGTGTCGGACAGCGCTGGTGGCCTGCAGGCGGAGTTGGAACTGGACGTGTTTCCTGGGAGAAGTGGGACGTTATGGAAGGGTTTTAGGTGGGCCTTCGGAGTGGCAGGCTTGGTTTTAACACATGTCCCCGTGGCAGCAGAGTGGAGGACGGCAGGAGGCACTCGAGAGGGGCATTGCTTTAGGAGCCCAGGAGACAGATCCAGAGAGAGACCCACTGGAGGGTCTGCCCTGGGGGCGGGGGGTGGCAGCGGGGATGGAGGGGAGAAGAGGCAGGTGACATCCGGTCAGTAAATTCCGCAGAACTCGACAGCAGCTGGATTCGAAATCGGCAAGCTACCTTTATGCATCAGACGGTAATTTAATTATGATAATCTTTTGCCCCCTGTCAGACAGAGAACAGGGTGAATTGAAATACTGTTTTGAAGAGTCTTTTCTCTATTTCCAGATATCAGTTATGATTGGCCGTGTAGCTAAGGGCAGTCCTTACTTTAGTTTTTAGTGGATAAATATAAATGGCCACATGATGGTGCCAAAACCTTGGTAGTCAGTAGGGCTTTTCAGACCAGCTTCCAGACTCCTCCTATAGAAGTGTTGCCACCGTGGCTTTAGTTATTTTACTTTGAAAAACAAATTTATGAAGCATAAATAATTCTTTTTGTATTTTCAAAGTAATGTGTTAAACTCTAGTCAGTTTCTTAGGTCAACAGGTAGACCCGACTTAGTTCTTGTGATTTTATACGTGTAAAATTAGAGTTTTCTAACCCACAAGGAATAAATTGTCTGAGTTGTGTAAAAGAGGGATACAATTCTATATTTTTTAAATTTAAGAATGAGACCAGTAGAATCTGTATATAATAACATTCCCATTTCTTAGAGAACACAAAAATTTCTCCATGGGACTGGAAGATATTTATAAGGCTGAACCCAGATACCTCAACACAACTTTTGAGATGATTATTTAGAGGAAATTCTGCACCCTATCCATGGTGGTGGTGGTGGTTTAGTTGCTCAGTCTTGTCTGACTTTTTCGACTCCAAGGACTGTGGCCTGCCAGGCTCTTCTGTCCGTAGAATTTCCCAGGCAAGAATACTGGAGTGGGTTGCCATTCTCTTCTCTAGGAGATCTTCCCAAACCAAGGATTGTACCTGCGTCTCCTGCATTATAGGTGGATTCTTTACCACTGAGCCACCAAGGAAGCCCACCATATACACAGTAGATACTAAATTAATATTTGCTGTCACAATGATTGCAAATAGGAATTAATGATAGCTGGAACCAACTGTTGGCCAAAGTCTTCACTTTTCACAAATTAAATAGCCAGTTTTTTTGAATAAAAAGCATGGAGTATAGAAATTTGTAAATATCAGAGATATAATTTTGATTTTATTTGCTGTAATTATTTAAATTTTTAAATTATTTTTTAAATTTAATTTTTATTTATATAGGAGTATATTTGACTTACAGTGTTGTGTTAGTTTCAGGTGGTTCAGGAAAGTGATTCAGTTATACACATATGTATATCCAGTCTTTCTCAGATTCTTTTCTCATATAGGTTATTATAGACTATTGAGTAGAGTTCCCTGTGCTATTCTGTAGGTCCTTGTTGTTTATCTAGTTTATAGATAGTAGTATGTTTATGTTAACCTGAAACCCTTCCCATTCTCCTTCGGTACCACAAATTTGTCTTCTATGTCTGTGAATCTATTCTGTTTTGTGAATAAGTTAATTTTTGTCATTTTTAAAGAATTTTTTAAAGATGTAAGTGATATCAGTCTTTCTCTGACTTATTCATTTACTATGATAATGGAATTATTAGCACACCCTGAAGACCCAAGAAGGGGTCACTTATTCACTGAACTCCTAACTTTCCCCAATCTGTAACCACAAGGGTCATGAATTCCTAGAACTGGATCTGTCTCAAATATTTTAAATCAAAGTTTCTACCGAGAGCAAGCAACACTGAGAAACGCAACAGCTTCAGTGAATAAACTGGCAGAAAACATCTCAGGGGGATCTATTAAACATGGCAAAGCCTGGCAAGAAAGCTTCCAGACGCCATATTTGTGTCCTTATTCAGAATATTATAGACAAAGATTATAGGCTTTGTCACAATTCTCACGTTTTTATTGACTCTACAATTTTGATATTTAGGTAAAAGGAGAAGAAAAGAAGATGAAGTAATAAATTTTTCATATATGGATTCTTCTTGGATATTATCAGTTTCAGAAGTACTGATGTCATTAACCTTGAAATATCAGCGTGTAGATAAAGGCTTATGAATATAAATGAACTCCGAGTTAGGACTTGTTGACATCTGCTCTAAATAGACATCTACGTGCTGTCAGGAGGGGAGGGCTGTGCGGCAAGTTTGGTGACTAGGCAGATGTGAGGGCTTGAAGGCACAAATGTTATATCACATAATGCTCATTTGTTACTTGTTTAATTTAAAAGATAAAAGGGAAAAAAAACCTCATTTCTGGATTTGTGTAACAGGTTAGAGATGGGCCAACAGGATCCTCAGATGCAGAAGGAAGAGATTAGCTGATGCCTGGTACTTAGAAGTCAGTCTGCAAATGAAAAGAACAAACAAGAAATCAAAACCATTTATATATTCAAAATCACAGGAGATCCTTGGATGCCATCAAAAAGAAACAGCCAAAGCATGAATTAGAGTTTGGGGTGTTTTTCCCTAATTTTGTGACATTCAGTGAGACACTTAAGTCTGAACTTTCAGTTCAGTTCAGTTCAGTCTCCCCCGACTCTTTGCGACCCCATGGACTGCAGCATGCCAGGCTTCCCTGTCCATCCCTAACTCCCGGAGTTCACTCAAACTCATGTCCATTGAGTCAGTGATGCCATCCAACCATCTCATCCTCCATCGTCCCCTTCTCCTCCTGCCTCCAATCTTTCCCAGCATCAGGGTCTTTTCCAATGAGTCAGTTCTTCATATCAGGTGGTCAAAGGGTTGGAGCTTCAGCTTCTGTATCAGTCCTTTCAATGAATATTCAGGACAGATTTCCTTCAGGATTGACTGGTTTGATCTTCTTGCAGTTCATGGGACTCTCAAGCATCTTCTCCAACACCACAGTTCAAAAGTATCAATTCTTCAGCGCTCAGCTTTCTTCACAGTCCAACTCTCACATCCATACATGACCACTGGAAAAACCATAGCCTTGACCAGACGGACCTTTGTTGGCAAAGTAATGTCTCTGCTTTTTAATATGCCATCTAGGTTGGTCATAACTTTCCTTCCAAGAAGTAAGTGTCTTTTAATTTCATGGCCGCAGTCGCCATCTGCAGTGATTTTGGAGCCCCCAAAGTAGTTTCTCACTCTTTCCGTTGTTGCCCCATCTATTTGCCATGAAGTGATGGGACCAGATGCCATGATCTTAGTTTGAAGTCTGAACTTTACTTCTTTATAAATAAACTGAAGCTCATTATCACCACCATCACCTTCATCATCACCATTATCCCCACCTCCTCATTATCACCCTCATCATCATCACAGCATCTTCCCTAGTATTAGGAAGTTGCTTACTATGGGTCACTCTTACATACATTATCTGTTTTAATCCTCACTGAAAACCTAGATTATTTTCCTCTTTTGACAGATGGGGAAACTGAAGCTTATAGTAGAAGGGGCTTTCCCAAGGTCACACAGGAGTCAAGGATGGCACTAGACTGCTGCACGGCCCGGTGTTTTAACCCTACGCTAATAAAAATTCTGCTTCAGTATAACTTTTTTGAAGGAAATTTCCAAAGCATATTAATAATTAAAGAGTGTTAGTATCCTTTTATCTGGTAATCCTTCTTCTGGGGATATCATAAGAAAATACTCCTATAAAAGTAAAGAAGAGAATGACATTCATTGCAGCATTATTTGTCATGGCAAATCACTGGAAAATTCCCAAATGTCCAACAAGTGAGAAAAGATTAAGTAAATAATGACAGAGTACAAAAGAATCATAAACAGTCACCATGAAGCCTATTTAGTAATTTGGCGTAGTGCTTGGACTCATTATGTGAAAAACTGGAATTTACCATGTTATTAACATTATGATGCCAATTCAGTAAGATTTTGCACATGAAAAAAGAGTAGAGCGATATAAAGAAAAATGCTAAATATTTTTTCCTGAGTTGGAGATTTCTTGGGTGAATTTTCTTCGGTTACGGCAATTGTGTGTGTGTGTGTGTGTGTGTGTGTGTGTGTGTGTGTGTGTGTGCTGTGCTTAGCCACTCAGTCGTGTCCAACTCTTTTCGACCCCTTGGACTGTAGCCCACCAGGCTCCTCTGTCCACGGGGATTCTCCGGGCAAGAATACTGGAGTGGGTTGCCATGCCCTTCTCCAAGGGATCTTCCCAACCTGGGGATCAAACACAGGTCTCCCACATTGAGAATGGATTCTTTACCATCTCAGACACCAGGGTGATTATAACGTGTATGAAAAATGAGCAAATTTGAAATGCAATATACCTACATTCACACACACACACACGCACACATACCTGCGCTGTGTAACTCATAGAACGTGGTGAAGGTCAAACAAGACAACATGAATAAACTGGATAAACTTTTAAGACAATTCAAGGCTTCTCTGGTGGCTCAGTGGTGAAGAATTTGCCTGCCAATACAGGAGACTCACATTCGAACCCTGATCCAGGAAGATCCCACATGCCTCGGAGCAGCTAAGCCCATGAGTCACAGCTATTGAGCCTGTGCTCTGGAGCCAAGGAACTGCAACTACCGAGCCCCCTGCCGCCACCACTGAAGCTGGCATGAACCAGAGCCTGTCCTCTGCAACAAGGGATGCCACCGCAAAGAGAAGCCCGCAGATCACAGCTGGAGAACAACCCGCACTGCTGCAACTAGGGAAAAGCCTACGCAGCAACAACAGCCCAGCACAGCCCCAAACAAATACATAGATAAATAAAATTATATAAAAAATAAACAAGGGAAATCCATGTCTAAAAGAAAAACAAACAAACGACAATTGAAATACTCATTTTAAAAAGTCAGGCTGGCCTTGTATTCAACCTGAAAGCCACCCTGGGATTCCAGGACAAGGAGGTTTAGCTGCTCTTTGCATCTCCTCTCACCATCAGAGCCAGAGATCTGCAAATTCTGGCCCACGGGCCAAATCTTGACTGTCATTTTGTATGGACTGTGAGTTAAGAAAGCTTTTTGCAATTTTAAGTGGTCCCCAAAACAAAAGAAAGATATTACTTCATGACACATGAAAATTATATGAAATTCGACTTCCAGTGTCCATAGTAATGCGTGTAATATTGGAATCACAATAAAGCCCCTTTATTTACATATCCCCTCTGACCTGCGATCCTGATACAATAGCAGAAGGGAGATGCTGCTGTAAAGAACCTGTGGCTCACGAAGCTTAAAACACTTACTATCTGGTCTTTTACTCACCATTGATTTAGACCAACTCAGTTCTCCAAACCTTGTCCCGGCCTCATGAGAGTTTTATTTGATAAATTTTCTCAATTGCTTTTAAATGGTTAGAAAGGCTATAAAGCATGTGAATAAGTGTTAGTCGCTCAGTCATGTCCGACTCTGCGACCCCAAAGACTGTAGCCCGCCAGGCTGCTGTGGCCATGGAATTCCCCAGACAATAATACTAGAGTGTATAACGATTCCCTTCTCCAGAGGATCTTTCCGATTCAGGGATCAAACTCGCGTTTCCTGCATTGCAGGCAGATACTTTATTGTCTGAGCCACCAGGGAAGCCCTGGATTTTCTTAATATTTAGATTTTTTAAAAAAAGGTTTTCAAAACGTTAGGGATGGGGGAGCCATTGAACGGCCATGACACTGACCAGTGACAATTTTTGTTGCAGACACATGTTCTTGGACCACTCTGTGGATGGCATAAGACCCACATTGGGCATCAGGAGATGCAACTTTGATCTGCTCAAAGTGTGACCAGCTGGGCCTCTGCCCCTTACCTGCAGTAATGAAGCCAGTTGCATGATTTCTGAGGCCCCTTCCAGTTCTACATTTCCTCAGTGATGCCTCGTTTTAAAAGTTGGTGGTTCTTCATGGCATTATGAATGTGTCCCCTTTTACGATCTTCCTGACTTTGGGGAAAGTAACCCATCAGTTTTAAGGCCAAGAATCAGAACTTAAATGCCTACAAAGTTGACAGTTCAACTAAACGCTTTTGGTGGAATGCTTTTGTGGACCTCAAAGACTCTGCATTTACTTGGTGGTCAGGCTTTTCTTGGTGGTCTTCTTATATCCCAGTCAGATAGGTTGACTGAAAAATCTCCCTTCAGATAAGTAGAATCTCTAAGACATCTCCTTGTCTATAACTCCATGAAATAGCAAATTACTGAATATGCAAAATTTCTAAAATTTCATAAAAAATACTTACAATTTTTCTATACCTTTGAGAGCAGCTAAGTAATTTCAAGCTTACTAATGGTGGAGGGATAATTATAGACATGCCATTTATCTCTGAGATCCTCTGAAACTGAAGCAGTTAAAAAATATGCTATACGTTTATGCAACCCCATGTCCCGTGTATCAGATTTTCCTCTCCTTCCGATGTGAGATATAGAATGAAAATGTGTCAAATTGATCTCATAACTGGAGAAATGCTTTGCTTGTTGTTCATTTTCATGTGGTAATACCAAAACAGGAATAATACCAGTATGTTTTTGAAATGAAAAAGGAAAGAAGAGGTGAGCAGATTTGAGCCAGGAGGTGGGCAAGCAGGGACTAGGCCCCTCTTTACTCCTTACTGCTGGCTGACTGTCTGGGTTTGACCAGGGGACACGGGGTAGAATAATAGTAAAAGGACTACCATGCATTTGGGCTTCCCTGGTGGCTCAGTGGTAAAGAGTCTGCCTGCCATGCAGGAGACCTGGGTTTGATCCCTGAGTTGGGGAGATCCTCTGGAGAAAGAAATGGCAACCCACTCCAGTATTCTTGCCTGGGAAATCCCCTGGACAGAGGAGCCTGGTGGGCTACTGTTCACTGGGTCACAAAGAGTTGGACACAATTGAACGTGCACCATGCATCTGTTCATTTAGTCAATTAATAAATTAACAAACAGTGGCTGAGACATGATATTGCCTCAGGCACTAGTAAGTGCCAACTAGTGGTGGGGTTTCCTTCAGTTAGCACTTGTGTTCCACTACAGGTAGTAGAAACCCCAAGAAGAAAGAATGGAAGGGCAGTGATAGGTAATCCTGAGCAGTCATTGGAGAAGGCAATGGCACCCCACTCCAGTACTCTTGCCTGGAAAATCCCACGGACGGAGGAGCCTGGTGGGCTACAGTCCATTGGGTCTCTAACAGTTGGACATGACTGAGCGACTTCACTTTCACTTTTCACTTTCATGCATTGGAAAAGGAAATGGCAACCCACTCAAGTGTTCTTGGCCGGGAGAATGCCAGGGACGGGAGCCTGGTGGGCTGCCGTCTATGGGGTCTCACAGAGTCGGACACGACTGAAGCGACTTATCAGCAGCAGCATCAGAGCAGTCATTACTGCTCCATGGAGGCTATCTCTGGGTCTCTCTTCTGCTCCCCACCCCCTTGACCGTCACTTTCAGTTTCACAGTTGCAAGAGGGCTTTACTTCTCAAACTGGGGCTGCCTTTCAGACATTTTTCATGCATCTTCTACTAAGCACATTGCCCAGCTCATGCAAAAGGCATTCGTTTATTGAGTAAATGAATACATGGCAATTTAGTGAAGACATCTGAAGTACAGATGTGTGCAAAAGCAAAAGCTAAGAATTCCAAATGATTCAATGGCCAGCCATTGTCAGATGAGCTGAGCTATTTATCTTTGCATTGTTGCTGGTTGTGTTCTCTGGAAGGAGACACAGAGATGCAGTTTATGGTGCAAGACATTTGTTAGGAATTAGTACCTGTAAAGGGGCTTTCTAGGTGGCTCAGTGGTAAAGAATCCACGTGGGTTCAATCCCTGGGTCTGGAAGATCCCCCAGAGAAGGAAATGGCACCCATTCCAGTATTCTTGTCTGAAAAATCCCATGGACAGAGGAGCCTGGTGGGTTACAGTCAGTGGGGTCACAAGGAGTCAGACACAACTGAGTGACTGAGCATAAGAGAAAGTGGACGTTGCCTTGGTTTTAAAAGTGAAAGTGAAAGTCGCTCAGTTGTGTCCGACTCTTTGTGACCCCATGGACTACACAGTCCATGGAATTCTCCAGGCCACAACACTGGAGTTGGTGGCCTTTCCCTCCTCCAGGTGATCTTCCCAACCCAGGGATTGAACCCAGGTCTCCCGCATTGTGGGCGGATTCTTTGCCAGCTGAGCCACCAGGGAAGCCCAAGAATACTGGAGTGGGCAGTCTATCCCTTCTCCAGTGGATCTTCTGACCCAGGAATCAAACTGGGGTCTCCTGCATTGCAGGTGGATTCTTTACCAGCTGAGCCTATCAGGTTTTAAAAGGGCATCCGTTTTCCCAGAACTTTATTCTGGCACCCCACCCCCCCACCCCGGCTGCGCGGGGGTGATTCGCAGAGCTCGCATTTAGGATTCTCGCCCTTTGCCTTTTGCTCCCATTAGCCTTCCCACACGAACGTCCTTGGCACACAGTTCCCTCACCTGGAGACCCTTTCTGGTCACTGTCCTACTCTCAGATGACTGCATCTAGTCCAGGATGAGCTCAATTTGGCTTGGGGAGTATTTGTTTGTAAATGAGAGATTCCTCATAAAGTAAATGCTTTCGGGATCCAGGTAGTAATTTAATAGGGGTGTGTTTTGGCCACCTTGGCATCAAGTGGGAGAAATATTTGGGAAAGAGAGGAGAGGGAGAGAGAGGTGGACTTGCTTAAACTCAATTTTTGCTATACTTATAGGAGATAAAAAATACACAAAAAATCATAAGCACATGATCTGTTTTGGTTTTGAACAGTGAAAATAATACATTTCCTCTCTCACCAATCACACTTCTCTTAGCAGACAGCGCTTGAGTGCCCTCAGAGGCACCCAAACATATCCTTGAAAGCACCACGAAAAGAGGAAAACAAAGTCGTTTTGGGGTTGTCATTCTTAAATCAAAACTATTCTTGAAGAAATTTCCTTCTAGTGAGAGTCTAGATAGCATTTTCCCCCTTCTTGTGCCACATAGCTTGCAGGGATCTTAGTTCCCTGACCAGGGATTGAAACCTTGCTTTCTGCAGTGGAAGCACAGAGTGCTAACCTCTGCACTGCCAGGGAAGTTGCAAGAGCCTAGACATTTTAAACAGGAATCTCTTGTATTATTTAATGAGATGATTTTGTTTTGGTTTTGTGTTTTAGGCTTTTTATCATATGTTTTATGATGTTGTTATTGTTTGTATTATTGCTTTGGAAGATTTTGAATAATGGCTTGATTATTCTGGTAGGAAATCATCATCAAAACCAAATTACTCTTCTTAGAAATGTATGTTTGTATTTTGCTTTGGGGAGGAATATTTAAACTTTCCACGTTTGTGGAGAAGACAGAGTTTACTTGCAGCCACCCAAGGTATGCTCCCACCTTTGTGACTGCCTCAGAGAGGACTGAAAACTGTTTAAATTCATCTCTCATACAAACAAGATGGGCAGAACTGGTGCCTCTCTCTTTGAAAAATGATTGTTTTCCGACTATAAAAATAATACAGCTTAAGTTATTATGGAAACTGTGAAAAACAGAACAATGTATTATACAAAGTAAAAATCTCCTCTAACCCTACTACCTAGAAAGAGCCACTGGTAATATTTTGGTGTATATCTGATGAGTATTTAAAAATTATCTAAATATGTATCTATAATTTATAGATAATATGTGCTATAGATGTAATTATTATAGATAACATGTGTTACAGATATAATGTTCTCTATCTAAAATTGTATAGATAAGCATAGACAATCTCATTATTTGCTCTTTTCACTTGATTATTCAGAACACTACTATTCTATTCTAGCATATCTTCCCCTGGTTGCAGAGAAGGTTAACCTGTGGATGGATCAACTTTCTTTAAGCAGTTGCTGTCATTGGACATTTGGGTGTTCTTAGTTTTTATCAATACTTTTGTATGAACACATTGCTGTTTAATCTTTGTGGTGTCTTAGAATGCATTCCTAGAAGTCCAAGTGTTGCATCAAAGGTAGTCAGGTGTTTGAATTTTTGATGACTGACTAATCATGTTACAGAAAATGTGTAACCTTCTAAACACTCATTTGCAATATTTAAGAAAGCACACTTCACAATAACATGCACAACCCTGGATATTGTCATTAAATAGAGAGAGAGAGAGAAAAGCTGCAATTGGATAGACAAAAAGTGGGGCGACTAGTAAGGACTGATATTTTTTTACAATTTTATTTGCCAAATGTGCTTCTCTTCTAATTGTTTGCCCTTTTTCTTTCTCTTTTCATTATGATTTATTAAAAGATATCGAATATAGTTCCCTGTGCTAATCACTAGGACTTTGTTGTTTATCTGTTTTATATATAGTAAACTACCTACTGTATATAAAATCTCAAGCTCCTCCCACCATCTCCTTTGTAACCATAAATTCGTTTTGCATATTTGTGAGTCTGTTTCTATTTTGTAAATAAGTTCCTCTGTGTCCTAGTCTAGATTCCACATAGAATTGATGCCATGTGGTATTTGCTTCTCTGACTTACTGCCCTTAGTGTGATAGCCTCTAGGTCGGTCCATGTTGCTGTGAATGGCATCGCTTCTTTTTCTTTTTTATGGCTGAGGAGTATTCCATTGTATATGTCACTTAAAGTGGGGCCCCGGTTTCCCGCTGCTCCAAAGCCAATAGAGAGGTAAGGTTGGGGGAAAGGAAAGCTTGCTGCATTTTGGGTGCTGGCACGGGGGAAGTGGGGAAGTCCGGTCCAGAGGCCGACTCCTCCAGTGAACGTCAGTGGGCAAGAGTCTTTATGTTGCAGGGAGCGGCTCCATGCAGAAACAGCGCAGTCAGTTCTGAGAGTCATCCTGGTTGATTTAAGTACAGTTCGTCTTCAGGTCCTGGGTCAGTGTGTTCTCATTTCTTTGAGGCCAGCCCTTGGCATTGTGGCAGCTCATGTCACGGCCACAGTCTGGTCATCATGGAGTTAACTTCTTCCACCTGCTGGGGTTCCAGTCTCTACAAGACAGCTCACAGGATATGGCTCAGGATATTATCTACAGCCCTTGAGAGAGAGTTAAAGGTCCTTGACTTTGCCTAATGACCAAACTCTTGTTATTTGTTTTTGTTTTTTGTAACTGTTTCTCTTTTTCTGCGTTTTCTCACTTCCCTGATTAAATTTATTCTTCGGCTGAAGTTTTTCCCCAGGAAAGGGCGGG